>NW_014581759.1:0-9755 GCF_000485595.1 Priapulus caudatus
CGAGGGATTATCTATCTAGATGTCTATTTCGATCAAATCAGGCGCAAGGGAGATAGCGGGGGGTGCATGCGTGTATAGCTAGGGATGCTATGAGAGGGAGGATACTGAGAAGATATTATATGATATGATATGATATGATCGATCAGCTATTCAGGGGAGGGATGTTTATGAGGGAAGCTGCGGACGACTGTGAGGATGCTAAGGCAGGATGCTAAGGATGCTAAACGTTGCTTATGAGATGCTAGGAAAAGATGCTGAGAAGGGATGCTAATGAATGCTTATGGTGGACAAATTTGCTGAGAAGATATGCTACGGGGGATGAGGAGGGATGTTAAGTACGGGAAGCTGAGGAAAGATACTGAGAAAGGATGCTACGGAGGGATGAGGAGAGATGCTAAGTACGGGAAGCGGAGGAGAGAGAACGTACAGCCTCCGCACCGCGACGACACGCCGGATAATCGATAAGGATAATCAATAATTAAAAATCGGCTCGTTCAAATTTTGGCCACGCGTTTCAGGCATGCAGCAGTCAGATAGAAGGAGGATACAGTGATAGAGGGAGGATGGATGGAGGGAAGATACAGTGATAGAGGGAGGATGGAGGGAGGATACAGTGATAGAGGGAGGATGGAGGGAGGATACAGTGATAGAGGGAGGATGGAGGGAGGATACAGTGATAGAGGGAAGATGGAGGGAGCATACAGGGATAGAGGGAGGATGGAGGGAGGATACAGTGATAGAGGGAGGATGGAGGGAGGATACAGTGATAGAGGGAGGATGGAGGGAGGGAGGATACAGTGATAGAGGGANGTAAGATAAGCAACAGTAGCAGCAGCATCAGTAACACCACCACCAGCAGCAGCAGCAGCAGCAGCAGCAGCAGCAGTAACAACACCACCACCAGCACCAGCAGCAGCAGCAGCGGCAGCAGCAGTAAGATAAGCAACAGTAGCAGCAGCAGTAACAACACCACCACCAGCAGCAGCAACAGCATCAGCAGCAGCAGCAGTAACACCACCACCACCACCAGCAGCAGCAGCAGCAGCAGTAACAACACCACCACCAGCAGCAGCAGCAGCAGCTAGCAGCAGCAGCACCACCACCACCAGCAGCAGCAGCAACAGTAGCAGCAGTAAGATAAGCAACAGTAGCAGCTTGATCTGCTCCGCAGCCATCATCAGCGAAAAGACACTCATTAAAATTACATCGCGTGTCTACCGTTACCTAATTGGGCAAGACGTAAAAGACAAGCACGCGCCTGTGTGTGTTCGTTCGTATGCGTGGGTGCATTCATGCGTGCGTGCGTGCGCGTGCGCGTGCGCGTGTGTGTTCGTATGCGTGCGCGCGTGATTGTACGCGTCCGTGCGTGCGCGTGTGCGTATGTGTTCGTATGCGGGCGCGCGTGCTTTTTCGCGTGCGTGCGTGCGTGCGTGCGTGCGTGCGTGCGTGCGTGCATGTGTACGAGCATTCTTACCATTCGTGTAATCTATCGAAACCATCAGATATTAAATATAAAACCTTAATGAAATGCCGCTGTGTGTATGTTGTTGTATCACTATCGCAGTTGTATCACTGAATATTGTTATAAATATTGTATATAACCCTTGCCTCGCAAACTCTCGCCAGACGATAACGATAGGCTTATGACCGCGCTCCCCCCACCGCATAAATAATACAAATAAGAGAAAAACGATTGAGAACTTTCTCAGAAAGCGCCGCGAAAAAAAAGACACTGCATGGTATTCGATCAAACATGGCCGATCATGGAATTCGATCATACATGGCGGAACTATCTCACGCATAGAGAGAGATGAATAGAGGAGATAGGCGAAGCTAGGAGAGACGGTCTTGTACGATGAGAGATGAGAAGTCGAGAGAAGTTTGCGTGACGTGAGAGGGCGGAGGATGGTGCGCATGCCCGCATCCCGTTGCTAGGTTGCAGCCTCCGTCGTTGACAATGCCATGCTATGCTACGCTAGCGAGAGAAATTCGCAGGACAGATAGAAAACATTAGTCTATCTCTATAAATCTCTTACTATAGAGCGAAGCCGCCATGCCAGCACGCTTCTGTGTGTGTGTGTGTGTGTGTGTGTGTGTGTGTGCGTGCGTGCGTGCGTGCGTGCGTGCGTGCGTGCGTGCGTGCGTGTGGTGTGTGTGTGTGCGTGCGTGCGTGCGTGCGTGCGTGCGTGCGTGCGTGCGTGACGTGCGTGCGTGGCGTGGCCGTGTGCTGTGTGTGTGTGTGTGTGTGTGTGTGTGTTGTGTGCTAATGTGTAACGTGCGTGAGTGCGTGAGTGCGTGTTGTACCGAGGGATGTTCTATTTCGATGAACACAGGCGCGAAGGGAGATAGCGGGGGGTGCAGTGCGTGTATAGCTAGGGATGGCTAAGGAAGGGAGGAACTGAGAAGATATTATATGATATGATATGATATGAATCGATCAGGCGAATTCATGGTGGAGGGATGTTTATGGAGGGAAGCCTGCGGACGACCTGTTGAGGATGCTAAGGCAGGATGCTAAATGATGCTGAGGGTTTCGTTATGAGATGCTAGGAAAGATGCTGAGACGGGATGCTAATGAATGCTTATGGTGGACAAATTGCTGAGAAGATATGGCTACGGGATTGAGGAAGGGATGTATAAGTACGGAAGTCTGAGGAAAGAATAACTGAGAAAGGATGCTAGGCGAGGAATGGGAGGAGAGAATGCTAAGTACGGGGCAGCGAGGAGAGAGAACGTACAGCCTCCGCACCGCGACGACTACGCCGGATAATCGTAAGGAGTAATCAATAATTAAAATGCGCTCGTTCAAATTTTGGCCACGCGTTTCAGCATCGCAGCAGTCAAGGATAGAAGGAGGATCAGTGATAGAAGGGAGGATGGATGGAGGGAAGATAGGCAGTGATAGAGGAAGATGAGAGGAGAATACAGTGATAGAGGGAGGATGGAGGAGGATAGCAGTTGAATAGAGGGATGATGGAGGGAGATACAGTGATGAGAGGGAGGATGGAGGGAGGAATACAGTGATAGAGGGAGAATGGAGGGAGGATTATCAGTGATGAGGGAGGCTGGAGGGAGGATTACGACCGGGTATGTTATCCAGTGATAGAGGGAGGAATGGAGGAGGATCCAGATGATAGAGGGAGGATGGAGGGAGGATACAGTGATAGACGCGGGAGGATGGAGGGAGGATAACAGTGATAGAGGGAGGATGGAGGGAGGATACAGTGATAGAGGGAGGATACAGTGATAGAGGGAGGATGGAGGGAGGATACAGTGATAGAGGGAGGATAAATAAGTATAAAGTAATTAAATATAAATAAATAAACAAATATATATATATATATATATATATATATATTATCAGATAGTACCACTTACATAAGCGTATTATATGCACCTCCCGACTAATAATTGGGAAGAAACCAACAAATTTCTTGTCAGGTACAGTGTAACCAATCAGAGGCGGTTCTGGCTCTACGTGACACCGAATGGCGCCTTCTAGCCGAAACCATGAACAATAACGGGAAAAACTTCGTAATTACAATCCGTGAAGAAAAGTAGTAGTCGTACTGTACAGAACGATTAATTAAGCGTTCTAATTAAGCGCACTGGTGTCTTTATGTGGTTTCCTTCGTACGAATAGAAATTAGAAGGGTTTGTTCACGATCGATTCGCTGTGTATGATATTGTGCAGCCTTTTCTGCTTTAATGCAGAGATTATTCCGTGAGCGCCTGGCTGCATTTATCTTCTCTTTCTGTTTTGTCTGAATTCGAATAAATCTCTAGTGACTTTCTTTGGTTGCGTGCTCTAGCATTCTTCGCGTTCTATTTCCTATATAATCTCGTTGGTTCCATGTTCTAGTGTTTCCCCGTTCTATGTTCTTCGTTATCGTATTTCTTACATGTTCTATAGCATCTCATTTGTTACATGTTCTAGTGTTTCCCCGTTCCATGTTCTACGTTATCTAATTTCTTACATGTTCTATATCATCTCATTGGTTACATGTTCTAGTGTTTCCCCGTTCCATGTTTTATATAATGGCTTTCATTACACGTTCTATATCGTCTCATTAGTTACAGTTTCTAGTTTTTCTCCGTTCCATGTTCTATATTATCTCATTGCTTATATGTTCTATATTTATTTATTTATTTAGTTACGTGTGGTATCTCTTTGGTTAGGTGTGGTATCTCTTTGGTTACGTGTGGTATCTCTTTGTTCTAGAATATCTCACTCGTTCTAAAAATATATCATGTATTCCATGGTCTATATAACATTATTTGTTTAATACGAACTTCTTCAGCTTTATACATTATATTTTCGAGTGAAAGTATCCTGGGCTTTCATTATAGAAAAGAAAACAGCTTATACATACTATCAAGAGCATATAAAGAAGGGGTATCTTTATATGCTCTTGCTTATGCTTGCTTATGCTCTTGCTTGCTCTTGCTCCTTCTTTATATGCTCTTGATACTATAGGAGACGAATGCAATATGCAGTGAATTTCTAGACAATGGAAGAATGATAGGATAAAAACCCCGTAATAAGCCAGGGCCCAATCTCAAGATTCAGAAATGTCAGAGGCAAGAGATGATAAAGGCAAGATGATAGCAATTATAGAGTGAAAATTTTATAATAGGAGTAAAATAATAAAGACAAGACAGCGGTGAGTGAGTGAAGATGATACAATAGATAATAGGAGTCATTATATTCATGAGTCATTATGATCATGATTCGTATTACTGCGCATATATATATATATATATATATCAACACATGTACATTTGGTTTCGCGCAAAACTAGAGGCAGCGTGCTGTGGGCGCGTGTGGTGTAGGTGATATTGGGTGTTGTGTGTGTGTGTGTGTTGTGGTGTGGGTTGTGTGTGTGGGTGTTGTGTGTGTATAGTGCATGTGTGTGTATGTGTGTGTGGTGTTGTGTGTGGTGTGGGCGCGCGCGCGATTCAGAGAATGTGTGTGTGTGTGTGTGTGTGTGTGTGCGTGTGTGTGTGTGTGTGACCAATGCTGTGTGTGTGACATGTGGCCGTCGTGTGGTCTGTGGTGTGTATTGCTCGTGTGCGCGTGTGTGTGCGCGTTGCATGTATGAGTGTCTGCGTGTGTATCTGTGGCGTTGTGCGTGCGATAGCCTATATCACGCGTGGCGTAGCGGTGCGTGCGTGCGTGAATCCGGTCTGTCAGCAGCAGCAGACGATCAGAATGGCCGTATGATTGGCTCGACTCTCTCGCGCCAAAATCAAGCTTCCGCCGCCGCGACGAAGTGACTGCTGCGTGACGGGCTGTTTCGTTTTCCGCGGCGAGGTTTGTAGCTTTGGCGGGGGCGCACAAAGTAGCGCTATGAACGCCGCAGTTAGTACGTTACCACACGTGTGTGTTGTGTGTGTGTGCTACGTGTGTGTTGTGTGTGTGTGTGTGTGTGTGTGTGTGTGTGTGTGTGTGTGTGTGCGCGTGTGTGTATGTGTGTGTGTGCTGATGGGTGTGTGGCCTGTGTGTGTGTGTTGTGTGTGTGCGCGCCGCGCGCGCTTATGGTGTGTGTGTTGTGTGCGTGCGTGTGTGGTGTGGGGTGTCGTGGGTGGGTGTGTGGTGTTTGTGGTTGTGGTGTGTGGTGTGTGCGTGCGCGTGAGTGCGTGTGTGTGTGACTGATGGCACTCGATTGGTGTGTGTGTGTGAGTTGTGTGTGTGTGTGGTGGTGTGTGCTGTGAGTCTGTGTGTGTGTTGTGTGTGCTATGTGTGTTGCGTGCGGACGTGTGCGGGTGTGTGTGTGTGTGTGGTGTGTGTGTGTGTGTGTGTGGTGTGTGTGTGATGTGGTGTGTGTGTGTGTTGTGTGGTGTTGTGTGTGTGTTGGTGAGTGGTGTGTGTGTGCTGTGTTGCTGTGTGATCGTGTGTGTGGTGTAGATGGTGTGTGTGTGGCGTGTGTGAGTGTGCTGTGTGACAGTGCATGCAGTGCTGTGTGCAATGTCTTTCGTATGTATTTTTAATTAAATTTGCGGCGTATTATATTTTGGTCATTGTATAAAATTACGTAATCACAATAACAATATAAAGGATTTTATACATAATTGCATCCCGCTGGGACCCATATTCGGAGCGAGCGTTGATTGGTTCGCGCTGTTGTTAAAAACTCTTCCTGTATTAGGTTAAACAGACTGAGCTTAAAATCTAACACTAGGTATATCAATCAGCGTTTCAATGTTTCTAACCGTACATAGACACCAGGCCGCGCGCGCGACGCCACACACGCACACACACACCCACACACACACACCACACACACACACACACAACACACACACACACCCACACGTAGCCCCCCACACACACACGCACGCACCTGCACGCACACAAACACACACACACACCACACACACACACACACGCAAATTTTTATGTTATTCTAAACCCAATTTGAGGAGTTCATTAACTTCATTTTTTCCATTTGATCACTAATATACCGACGCACCCCCCGGGGGGCATTTTTTTGTGTAACTTTGCATAATTCAGATTAAATCTCTCCGCTGCAGTTCTAACAAGAGAGCGGCGCTGTATAATGATTATGAATATATAAAAATATTACTTCACATCAGATCTCACCTTTATTAAATCCCCTCTCCTCTCGCTCTCTCTCTTCTTCTCTCTCATCTCTATCTCGTCTCTCTCTCTCCTCTCTCTCTCTCTTACCTTCTTTCCATCTTCACCCTTTCTCGTTTTCTGCCTTTGTCGCTCGTTCTCTGTATGTCTCTGCTCTCTCTCTCTCTCTTCTCGCTCTCTCTCTTCTTTCTCTCTCCTCTCTCTCTCTCTCCCCTCCTCTCCATCTCTCACTTTCTCATTGCATCTCCGGTCTACGATATTCCTTATTCACACCACTCTATCGGATCCCTACTATCAAATATATACGAAGCGCAAACATTTTCCAATCGTGTGTTTGTGTTTGTTGATGGTGAATTAATATCAACTATTCACACAATCGAATATTCATGCGCAAAGTTTATATACGAGGGTTAATAAGATTAGTAGATAATACGCGGCTAGATAGTTCGTCTGCGTGGATAGATATACAGGCAAATTTGGAGGAATTATTATTCGACAATGTGTGTTAGTTCTAAACAGCTCTTCAAACTTAGCTAGCACGCAGCAACCAACGTCATCACGTTGAAAAATTAAACGTTTATGACACGCAGCGAAGGAAAGGGAGAATAGGAATGAGGAGAGAGAGATTGAAACCCACAAACAGTGAGAGAGAAGAGAGAGGGAGAAAGAAAGAGAGCGAGAGAATCCGGAGGGAGATAGGAGAGGAGAGGGAGAGAGAGACGAGAGTGAGAAGGAAGAGGCAGGAGGAAAGAAGAGGAGAGAGAGAGAGAGAGGACGAGACGAGAGAGAGCTAGAGGGAAAAAAAAAGAGAAGACCGGGCCAGGAGAGATGAGGCGAGAGAGACGCGAGAGAAGGGAGGAGAGAGATGAGCAGAGAGCGAGGAGGCGCATGGAGGAAGAGAGAAGAAGAAGAGAGAGAGAGGAGAGAGAGAGAGAGAAGAGGAGGAGATAGAGATGAGAGAGAAAGAGGAGAGAGAGAGAGAGAAGGAGAGAGAGAAGAGAGGAGAGAGAGATGAGAGAGAGAAGATGGAAAGCGCGCGCAAGGACGAGCGAGAACAGATGTGAGGCGCTGAGATAGATAGATAGGCGAAATAGCCAGAGAGAATAGGAGAGAGAGTAGAGAGAGGAGAGAGAGAGAAAAGAGAGAGAGATGAGAGACGAGAGAGAGAGCTTTTCTCGAGAGAGAGCTGAGAAGAGAGCGCGTCAGCGAGAGAGAGCCAGAGGAGAGAGAGGAGAAGAGAGAGAAAGAATGATGAGAAAAAGGAGAGATGAGAGAGAGAGGCCGAGCGAGAGAGCGAGATTGAGAGCGTAGGCGACGAGAGAGAGAGAAGAGAGAGGAGATGAGAGATGAGAAGGCAGAGAGAGCGGCGATCGAGAGAAGCGAGAGAGAGCGAGAGCGAGTGAGAGAGAGAGAGAGGCGAGAGAAGGAGCTGAGAGAGAGCGAGAGCTGAGTGAGGAGAGAGAAGGTGAAGAGAGAGATGAGCTGAGAGAGAGAGAGAGAGCGAAGAGAGAGAGAGATAGAGAGAGAGAGACAAAAAGAAAACATCTGCACAGCGTTTTCGCTGAGCTCGCAGAAGCTCGAGAAAAAGGCGGAAAACCTTAAGAGACATATACATTAGAATCGTGATAATTGAAAGAGACAAGCGTCCATAAAGGACTACATTACAACACAGATCTACCGCTAAATTAAACTCAATTTCGGATTTTCTCTCATATCCTTTGAAAATCTTGCAATAAAAAACATGCCTTTTTTTACAACAAATTTTCATTTATTTTCTTTACTCAGCTTTATATATATATAAATAATGCATTAAATTTAATGGAATTTAAGAATATTTAGCACATACATTTTTCGTTGTGTGTACACATATATATAGCCTATAAGGCATTGCGGATTTTATTTTAAAAAACGTTAGAAGAGTTCCCTTTTTTCAACTGAGCCACTGCCATTCTGAAAGTCTGTTCACGTAACAGGACTAGAATAGAACACCAATCACCCGCTAAATTAAACCTAGTTTAGGATTTTCTCTTCGGTGAGCTACTCACAATGCATCCACAGCAGTTTTGCTAACGCTTTGCGGCATGTCACAGTAAATAAAACAAACCTCACCGTAATCACACTTAAATCGAATAAAACCGTACAAACTTCAGACGGGAGGAAAAAAACACGCATGCAAAATAACCAAACAAAACCACCCATGAACAATAACCAAGCAAAAGTGCCCGTCCGCATTCATAATCATACGCCAGAACAAACTTTAGATGAACACAAACTTCGAGAAAAAGCAAAAAAACGCAGCCACCGAATGGGGAAATTTTTCAGCGAATTAGACGTCAGTCAATTCCGGCGGAAAACACATCAAAATAGGACGTCATTTACAGCAAAAATTTTCTCGAGCGAGGAATGAACGACGTCGCATTGAAATTATTCCATACTGAACGTCTTCGTCTTCACGTTAAACGTCAGGAAGATGGAAGATTGAAGCACTCACAGCCACACTCATCTTCAACAGCAGAAAATGCAGCAAAGGTTTCAAATTGAGTTAGTTCTTTTATGATTTTATATCGCTGTTTTTGCCTGGCGAGGCATTATCATTTTGTTGTTCTACATTTGCCGAAGAGAAAGAAACCAGACAATGGCTTTTGATATTTGACTGTAAAAACATCTAATGAAGTCTTCATTAAAACACATACAGGGTCTCAAGGCTGTCACAGGCTTTCTTCATAATTATCTGCGTAGATGACAGAATAACATCATGATTGGCAGCTGTTAGACAGACGAGCTCCGGGTTTCTATCCCCCAGGCAACGATAGACGCGCCATTTATCACAGCCTCTCTTTCTCTTTCTCTCTCTCTCTCTCTCTCTCTCTCTCTCTCTCTCGCTCTCTCTCACTCTATCTCTCTCTCTCGTTCTCTTTCCCTCTCTCACACACACACTGTAACTCTCTCTCTCTATCTCTCTCTCTCTCTCTCTCTCTTTCTCTCTCTTTCTCTCTCTGTCTCTCTCTCGCTCTCTCTCTCTCTATCTCTCTCTCTCGTTCTCTTTCCCTCTCTCACACACACACTGTAACTCTCTCTCTCTCTCTCTCTCTCTCTCTCTCTCTCTCTCTCTCTCTCTCTCTCTCTCTCTCTCTCTCTCTCTCTCTCTCTCTCT
>NW_014581760.1:0-309 GCF_000485595.1 Priapulus caudatus
ATATATATATATATATATATATATATATATATATAAAATGAGCAAGTGGGGCAGGGATCGTGACCGTGTCGGGGAGCATAAGAAAGACGTGGGTGTGTGGGAGTAATGAATGTAGACATACGGTGCGGGGTGGGTTGCTAGCAGGCGACTAGCGGTGATAATGAGCTGCTGGGTGGGCAGGCCACCGGCTGGGGCAACGATCGAATAGGAGAGAGAGGCGGATCAAAGTAAATATAACAAGGAAAGGGAGTCTGTACGTGCTTGCAAGAGAGAGAGAGAGAGAGAGAGAGAGAGAGAGAGAGAGAGAGA
>NW_014581760.1:1934-8418 GCF_000485595.1 Priapulus caudatus
TATATATATATATATATATATATATATATATATATATATATATGTAATTGTATTATTATTTTATTTATTTGTATGTGTCTGTATGTGATATGTACACACGCACATGCACACACACACATACACACGAGCGCGCGCGATGTACAAGCGGCGAGACATTTATAAACCACACGAACACACATGCACACTCACGCGAGCGCACGCGCACACACACAATTTCTCTCTCTTATACGCATACGCGCACTCTATTTTACTTAAACACACGAGTATACACGGACGCATACACACACACACACATACACACACACACACACACACACACACACACACACACTACCACACACATGCACGCACGCACGCACGCACGCACGCACGCACGCACGCACGCACGCACGCACGCACGCACGCACGCACGCACGCACACACACACACACACACACACACAATTTCTCTCTTTTTATACACACATCTTACTTAAACACACGAGCACACGCTCGCACGCACATGCACGAGCGTACGTGTGCGTGCGTGTAAATGCCTGTTTACTGTATAGTTGGAGGGGATTCCTCACGAGTCCCGTGTATACGTGTAGGCACATTAACGTGAGCGAGCACGAGGTAATTTGTCTCGAAACTTCTTATTTAATTGACAATTGATGCGGATTTCATGGTCTGGCGGATGGAGGGGAGAGCGCGTGCGTGCCTCTACCGTCTCTCGCTGCTTCGCTGCAGACGGCGCGCGTGTTTGACGCAAGCCCGCCCCGGTTATAGCTATATCTACCCAAGCTGTGGAGCCCCCTCTACTGCCAGCCTCTACCAACACCCTCTACCACCCATCCTCTCCCACCCCACCCACTGCCACCCACCCACACAGGCAAGACGGTGTAAGTTGTTACTGCCGGCTTTGAAAGGCGTATAGCGGAGACTCTCTCTCTCTCTCTCCTCTCTTCTCTTCCCTCCTTCTTCAATCTCGCTTTCGTAGATTCATTGTTGCTATGCTCCAAGTGATGTAACGGTCTTTCGCGGAATGTTCTGTTTCATTAAGGACCGTGATTTCGTATGTCGAACGAGCTAATGCTCTTGCCTACTGTTGTACAGGCGCTCACCTTGTCGCTTGTGCAATGTCTTACCGCAGCAATGTAGCTGCGATATCAGGCGGTACCTCCTAGCGCGGAGTTCCCTTCCTCCCTCCAGCAGAGGGGTTCCTCCCCTCTTCGCCCGTATACAAGGGTTGTTGCGTGAGATGCATTTATTTACGCGTTGCTGCGGATTGCTGCAATGCACTAAGCTATCCGCTGTCGTGCTGTGCTCGCTACACGCCCTAATTTGGCTCGGCTTTCCTCTCTCATTATATTTCACGGCTCTGCGTCCGCGCGCGGGCGACGGTGTGGCGCGTGTTGATCCGTGTCGCTGTTTGTCGGCAATCATCTATTACTCTGCCACGTGCGCGCGCGCACGAGACGTCCCGCTGCCTGAGGTCCGTGCTGTGCCAGCGAGCTCGACGATGTGCCAACGTGACCGTTCTACCGCCGCTCGATCCGCGGCCGTCGATTGTGAGCGCTACTACATACTATACTTTTGACTCCGCGTCGTTCTTTGCTATTTCTAACCGGTCGCCTCTTTCGTTTGTGTTATCGTTGCGCTCTCCACGCATCGTACGTTCTTCTTCGGTCGCTGCTGTCTTCATGGCGTACGTCTAGCGTGTTCGTTAGTTTTTTAATGCTAGTCTGCGCGCGCGGTGTGCGGGCGTGCTTTGCGTTGCGTTAGTTTATTGCGGAGGTCTGCGCTGCGCGTGTTGTGTGTGCGTGCTGTGCGTGCGTTGCGTTAGTTTTAATATGCTAGGTCTGTCGCCGCTGCGTGTGGTGTGTGTGCTGGTGCGTTCGTGCGTGGTTTTTTATTATTGATAAGGTTCTGCGCGCGCGTGTTGTGTGTGTGGTGCGTGCTCGGTCGTTAGTTAATTAACCTAGCTTCTGCGCGCAGTTCATGGATTGCTTGTGGTGTGGTCGCGTGCGTGCGTGCTGTTAGCGTTAGTTTATAATGCTAGCTGCGCGCCGCGTGTGTGCGGCGTGCGTGGTTTGCGTTGCATTAGATTTATATTCGCAGGTCTGCGCGCTGCGATGTGTTGTGTGGCGTGCGTGCCGGCGTTAGTTATTTCATATTGCTAGTCTTGCGCGCTTCGTGTGTGTGTTGCGTGCGTGGCCGTGCATAGTTTTTATTCAGGTTCTGGCGCGGCGTGGTGTTGGTGTGCGTGGCGTTGCGTTGCCGTTGGCGTTATTTATATTTGCTAGGTCTGCTGCGTCTCGCGTGTTTGTGTGCGGCGTGCGTGCTTAGTTTTATATTATAGAGTCTGTCGCGTGCGTGTGTGTGTGGCGTGGTGGTGCGTTGCGTTGTTTAATATTGCTAGTGCTGCTGCGCGGCGGGTGTGTTGTGCGTCGTGCGTTTGCGTTGTTAATATGCTTGAGTTCTGCGCGCGCGTGGTGGTGTGGGCGTTGCTGCGTCGCGGTTTTAGTTATATATTAAAGTTCTGTTGCTGCGCGCGTGGTGTGTTGCGTGCGTGCGTGCGTTTGCGTTAGTTTAATATTTCTAGTCTTGCGCCGCGCAGTGTTTGTTCGGCGCGCGTGCGTGCGTTATTTATATATAGAGGTCTGCGTCGTGCGTGGGGTGCGTGTGTGTTGCGCTGCTGTGCGTTGCATTTAGTTTTATATTGCTCGTTTCTGCGCGCTTTGTGTGTTGGTGTTGGTGTTGTTGTGTGTTTGTGTGTGTGTGTGTTTTTGTTTCTTCCAGATTCCTCATTAAAGGCTAGTGTTTTAGAAAGAAAGGCGAGTGCTTCTACCTATATAAGTGAAAAACGTAATGCCGATGACGATGACTACGACTATGATTAAGACTATGACAATGATTGCGTCTATGACTGTGACTGCGAATAAGACCCTCGTGACTAAGGACAGACACATGGTCACACGCTGACGCACGTATTGCCATCCGAAATCAAGAATTCCGAGCTATGCCAACACCCGGCCTCCTTCCCCTACCCTCACCCGCGTCTGGCTTGATAGATGTCCAATCAAATTCACGCGGATTCGGTTTCCATTTCTCATTATTAACGGATTCCATTGTCGCGATGGAGCGCACGTTAGGCGGACATGTGTTCTAATAACAATACAATATATAATACGCCACGTAACAATGCGATACTTGTGATACGCATGATTGCCGTGATGCAACACACACACACACGCGCACGCACGCATGCACACACGCACGCCCGCACACACACACACACACATCATACACGTCACCCACATAACCACGCGTTGCACATGCACTGTGTTGTGCAGCCGCGCGTGTGTGTTGCTTCGTTGCACTCAGTGTCGAGTGTTACGTTCGTGCTGGCATGTAACGAGCCAGGCCCCGTGTGATCATAATGTTCGATGACGTATGTGCGTTGGTCGTTTGTCAGTGTGCGTGCGTACGCGCAATTGCCCTCGTAGCAGTGTTTATGTGTGTGTGTCGTGTTGTTGTGTGGTGTGTGTGTGTGTTTGTGTGTACGCGTGTTGCGTACGTGCGCCTTGTGTGTTTTGTGTTGTCGGCGGTCGTCGTGTTGGCGTGAGTGCATTGTGCGGCGTAACGTGCGTATTGCGTGTGTACGCGGAGCTCATCCTCCTGAGATATTCAGCATGCCGATCCAAACTCGTTCCCTTCTACGCGCCTTTCTGCTCACGAACTTTTGCATGGTTATAGCGAGGATCGTCGGCGAAATATTTGAGTGGATATGTCAATAAAAACGGATAGCTAGCGGGCAGAGCCACGAGTCAATTGCTGAGCGCGGCGAAGATTGAAAGATAGATAACAGAGACAGAGAGACAGGAGAGAGAGAAAAGGAGATACGAGGAGCGTAGATCAGAGAGAGAAGAAGAGAGAGAGGGTGTGAGTGAAACGAGATGAAGAGAAATTGAGAGAGAGAGAGAGAGAATTGAGCGAAGATGAAGAGCGAGAGAGAGGGGGGGGGAAGGGCGAGTGAGCGATGATGCGAGAGAAAATATAATAATATATTTAAATATATATTATTATATTTATAATGCCTATTTATTTATTAATAATATCTATTATATATATATATATTATATATTATATAATATTTATATTTATTACGAGATCAGACAGAGTAGATAGGAGTAGAGGAGAGAAGATGAGAGAGTAGAGAGAGAGAGAGAAGAAGAGAGAGTGCGAGAGAGAGAGTATGAGAGTGGGGAGGGAGAGGCGATATCGCTCAGTCGACCGTTACAGTCATCGGTTGCCATCGCGTCAAGTTATATAATGGCCAGCCTCTGGCACCGCTACATTCCGCCCGCCATTGCACTCACTAGTCTCCTTAACATAGATATTTTTCCGCTTCGTCAAGAATCCTCACATACATGTCATCCCTTTAGACATCATGAAATATTCGTTTATCTGCTGCGAGCGAGCAGCTTTATATCCTATATCCACCCTGCGCATGCCGCCCTGTGTGCCTATTTTTGCTCTTATTTTTCCCACCGGTCGATCACGCATTTGCTCCATTATCATAATGTAATCAGCAATATTGCACCACGGTCTGAATATAAATTCTACGACGATAAGATCACGGATATACTTGCTCTAAATCAGACAGCGATGACTCTTCTCAATACGCACTAAGTAATGACATTAGATGTCGACGTCAGTTGCCTTGACATCTTGACTAGCAGTCACGAGCGACTGACGTGTTTCTCTGTCGCTCTACGCCACGCCGTGCACGATAATCCGTGTTGCCCTGCGGCGCGGTAACAACCTCGAGAGATCGACGTGTGGTGGTGTGTGGTGTGTTGTGTGTGTGTGTGTGTGTGCTGTGGTTGGTGTGGTGGGTGGTGTTGTTGTGTTGTGTTGGTTGGTTGTTGTGGGTTGTTCGGGTGTGTGGGTGGGTTGGTTTGTGGTCCGTGCGTGCGGTCGTGCGTGGTGTGTGTGCTTGAGCGTGGTGTGTGTAGTGTGTGTGTTTTGTGTGTGTGTTGTGTGTGTGTGTGCGCTGCGCGCTTCGTCTGTTGGTGGTGTGTGTGTGGCGTGCGTGTGTGTTGTGGTGTTGTTGTGTGGTGTGTTGGTGGTGTGTGGTTGTGTGTGTGTGTGTGGTGTGATGGGTGTGTGTGTGTTTATATAAGTCGGTAATCTGATAGTTCTAAACCTTTGTTTACTGTGAAACTGCGAGCGAGCTGAGCCAGAACACGTTGCTAAAACATCTCCGGACAGCGCTGGCGTTAATAATATTATATCCTGCTATGCGCGTAATAGTATTCTAGCGCACTTGGTAAATATTGCCTTACTTTCGCTGCCGTCTTCGTCTTCTGGTCTCATGTCCAGATATTCAGCTGCCAATAAACGTATATAGCAATTCTATATATACATAAATATTACAACAGACTGTGATCACAGTCCAATTATATATATCTATGTAAATACGATAGACACGGGCCTAACTGCCAAACGCGATGTTCTAAATATAAATAAATAATAGGATACTAATAATAAATAAAAAAAAAACATATAATTATTAATTAAATAAATAAACAAGTAAAAAGCAAATATAAATACATACATATATACGCGATCAGTGAAATGTTTTTTATGATCATCACATGTGAAATTATCCAATACTTAATTCTGCATTATGTATTCACAACATTCATCCGATCCTTGTGATCCTTGCGACCTATCAGCTGCTTTCATGCATGCATGTAACGTGATATGTGATTGGTTGCTTGCGTCCTGCATAATTGACCGACCATCAGATGCCACGAGCACCGCTAGACGGCGTGTGTTTCGCAGCTTGCATGAAGCCAGAAAACCTGTCGGGAAAATGTAGCGAATCGACATGACACGAATCAAATTAAATCTTACAGCTGCTATACCGGATGCAGATGGCGTGCATACGCGATGACTTCAATAAACAGCAACTAAACGTGAAAAATAAACGCGTGTAGAGAGAGAGAGAGAGAGAGAGAGAGAGAGAGAGAGGAGGAGAGAGAGAGAGAGAGAGAGAGAGAGAGAGAGAGAGAGAGAGAGAGAGAGAGAGAGAAGAGAGAGAGAGAGAGAGNGTGTGTGTTTATAGTAGTCGGTAAATCGATAGTCTAAACCTTGTTTACTGTGAGACTGCGAGGCGAGCGAGCGTAACACGCGCACACTATCCCGACAGCGCGGCGTATATATAATATACCTGCATGCGCGTAATAGTTATCTAGCGCTACTGTGTTAAATATGCCTTACTTCGCGCCGTCTCGCTTTCTGGTCAGTGTCCAGATATCAGCTGCCAATAAAAGCGTATAACTCTCAATCTATATATATATAAATATAAACAACGATCACAGTCAATAATATATATGTAAATACGTAGAGACGGGCCACGCCACGCTGATGTTTAAATATAAATAAATAATTAGGGGATATCAATAATAAATAATAAAATAAAAAACAATAAGTTA
>NW_014581760.1:9187-9754 GCF_000485595.1 Priapulus caudatus
TATATATATATATATATATATATATATATATATATAGGTGGGAAATATCGGACGGGAATCGGGTAATAAAGTCGGCACGCATGCGTGCGTGCGCAGATGGAGGGGCTCGTCTGTTTCCCGCGTCCGCCGTAATCCTGTCGGCACGACCTGACCGTCGGCACACAGCCGACGTAATCGCCGCGGCGTCGTCTGCCTCAGCATCCCATCGACGCGAGCTATCATTATGATTTCCGCATTTTCCGCGCGAGCGAGCCGGCTGGTCATTTTCTCATGTGACACCGGGAGCCGGACCAGCCATCCGCCGGCAGGTGGTTGCCTTGTGTACAGGTGCAGCTGGTGTGTGTGTGAGAGAGCGAGAGAGGGGGGGGAGATGGCCCGCGTGCATACATGAAGCACGACCACGCTGCTGGTTAATTACGGCATCCAGTGTCCACTCATTACGGGCTTCGCTCACAGATTGACAAGTGAGGCGTGTTGTTAGTCTCTCTCTCTCTCTCTCTCTGTCTCTCTCTCTCTCTCTCGTGTGTGTGTGTGTGTGTGTGTGTGTGTGTGTGTGTGTGTGTGTGT
>NW_014581761.1:0-1300 GCF_000485595.1 Priapulus caudatus
ACCCAACGAGCAAAAATTCGTTGGGCCAACGTTGGCAGCCAACGTTGGCCCAACGTTGGCATGGGCTGAAAACAGCCGTTGGGCCAACGTTGGCCCAACGTCAGCATGTTATCTGGGATAGGTTGTCTCTGTTATAGACTGATATACCCAGTATTTATATTACAACGTGTTAATGATTAGTAGGCATGTCACAACTTGGTAGACATATTTATAATTAAGCTAGCCTCTGTTATAGGCCGGGTGATATGCCATATTTATTACAACTAAATTGTCAGTCTATATTATAGTGATATTCCTAGTATAGTCATACCGAATAGGTAGTCTCTGTTATAGGGTGATATGCTATAGTAGTCATATTACAACTTGCCAAGTTGGTAGTCATTTCATATAGGTAGTCCCTGTTATTGGATGATATACATGTACCTAGTAGTAGTATATAGTCATATTACAACTTTTGTATGCCTATTGGGTGAAATGGTGCTTTACTGCTGTTAACACTCATTACAGCCGATGAGCATGAATATGATGAGATGAACATGATAAATGATTTGAGGAAACCGTCGGTAGAGAGTTAGAGTCTGCCCTCCAGCGGGCCCAAACCCCGAGACCCCTAGCACCGGAGTAAAGCATCAGAACCACTGTGCTAGCCGGCTAGCGAAACGGCTACCCCTGTATGCCTAGTGGG
The DNA here is from genome assembly GCF_000485595.1 of Priapulus caudatus. NCBI lineage: Eukaryota > Metazoa > Priapulida > Priapulimorpha > Priapulimorphida > Priapulidae > Priapulus > Priapulus caudatus. Next base: position 686 of record NW_014581761.1, read on the forward strand.
CATAATACAACTTGGTAGTCATTCCATAGATGCTAGTCTCCGTTGTAGGGTGATATGCCTAGTAGTTATTCTGAATAAGAGGTCTCTGTTAAATTATAGGGTGATATGAATATTTAATAGTCATGCAACTATATAGGCATTTCATATAAATATTATAGTCTCTTTTAGAAGGTGCAATATGCCTAGTAGTCATATTAAAACTTTATAGTCATTCTTTATAGGTAGTCACTATATTATAGGGTGATATGCCTAGTAGTCATATTACAACTTGATAGTCATTCTTTATAGGTAGTCACTATATTATAGGGTGATATGCCTAGTAGTCATATTACAACTTGGCAGTCATTTGATAAAGATACTAGATAGTCTCTGTTATATTAAGATGATATGCCTAGTATGTATGCATATTACAACTTATTAGTAATTCCATATAAGGCTGTAAAGTTAGTCTCTGTTATTGGAGTAGTATAGAGGGTAATGACAACGATAACAACAATGAACAACAGCCAGTTGAACACTTGGTGTATACTTGGCTCTCGTGCGTGTTGGTGGATAATGTATACGTGCGCCGCTGGGAACTAAAATTAGAAGTGCCTAGTAAACATATCCTATCGC
>NW_014581761.1:1460-3293 GCF_000485595.1 Priapulus caudatus
GGCAAAGCCGCTAGTTCTGCCATGGTCTACTTAAATGAAAACACAATCGTGCTTTATCTCTTTGTACTCTTCCACCCCAGCGATAAACCTGTTAGTTATCCGCTGCTGCACTTCTGACCACCTATGTGTGCTTTTTGTTTGTTTCTTTACGTCCGTGGTTACACGAATAACCAGAGTATAAATTTTAATAGAGATAAGACGGTTTTATTCACAGATCAAGAGCACTTCATGGCGCAACTCGGCGCTTGCCGGGCCATCCGTAACAAATAGAAATGAACAATGATAAGAATCACTTTCTTAGCGTATTCAGACGCAGATCAAGAGTATTATAATAGATACTGATAATAGTGACAACTCACCAGCATAAGTACACTATAAGATAGTACGGACTACCTATAAAGAATGACTATCAAGTTGTAAGATGACTACCAGGCATATCACCCTATAATATAGTGACTACCTATAAAGAATGACTATCAAGTTTTAATATGACTACTAGGCATATCACCCTATAATATAGTGACTACCTTATGACATGTATATACATTATACGGTTTATAAACACGCTTCGAATTCATACTAAATATGGTTTGCTAAACCTGCCACGCTCACAGATGAACGTAAATACGTGTAGGTTAATGCACATCAAGTAAATTTTATTGTCACCTCAATCGTTAGCGAAATACTTAACCGAATACACTTTATGACTCCAACCATAGCGCTATAACCTTAGCCTAGCGTTTGGTCGATAAACACGCTTCGAATTCATACTAAATATGGTTTGCTAAACTTACCACGCACACAGATCTATGAACGACAACACGTGTAGGTCAATGTAGATATATGAAATTTTATTGTCACCTTAATCGTTAGCAAAATATTATGCGAAATACACTTTGTGACGTACGCCGCCATGTAGCGCTATTCGTGAGGATCATTTTATGAGCCCCGCGTATGGCCGGCGATTTATAAACACGACTCGTTTACATACTAAATATAATTTACTAACGCTATCAAGCTCACAGATGAATTACGTAAACACGTGTAGGTTAATGTACATGACGTTAATTTATTCTTCCAAGTAATCGTTATCGAACTATGAATGTGAATACACTTGGTGACGTCCCAAAACACGTGTAGGTTAATGTACATGACGTTAATTTATTCTTCCAAGTAATCGTTATCGAACTATGAATGTGAATACACTTGGTGACGTCCCTATATCGCTACGAGGCTCAAAAATTGATCCCCGCTAATGCCCGGCGGTCGATTAACATGCTTCGTTTACATAGTAAATGTGCTTTACTAAACCTGTCACGCACACAGATGAACGTAAACACGTGTAGGTTAATGTACATATAGTAATTAAGCCGAATAATTATTATTATTAATCGTTATAATTAAGCTGAATACACTTCATGTGTGCAGATCGCCTATAGGCGCAGTATATACTGGCGTAGATAATAGATAAATAGGCTTAGTCATCAATACGATACGTTCCAATACATTCTCATAGTTTCTTAGATCGGGCGGTAGATGGCGGTAGTGTAAAACTGCGCCGCCATACTGGACGTCATAAACTGTATTTGCACCGGCGGGGCGCTCTTCCATAATTTTAAGAGCTAATAATACCTTCATAATTAGCTCTTGATAATTTCACTAATATAGGCCTAGCATTCAAAAGCATAGCTGTCAAAAGTTCAATACATTAATTTTAGTAAGCTGCTCTGTGATTGGCTGGCTTGTGTTTGGCCTGCGTGCCGTGTGCAAAATGTTTGCCTAATTAGCATATAACTGCTGATATAGCCCTTCTTAGCGCTGATATCAGCAAAA
>NW_014581761.1:5623-8275 GCF_000485595.1 Priapulus caudatus
TACTGCATACTGCATACTGTATAGTGCAGAGTGCATAGTGCATAGTGCATCCTGCATCGTGCATAGTGGCATACACTGTAGTGCATAGTGGCAGAGTTGCATAGTGCATAGTGCATAACGCATAGTGCAGAGTGCATAGTGCAGAGTGCATAGTGCATAGTGCATAGTGCAGAGTCCATAGCGCATAGTGCATAGCGCATAGTGCATAGTGCATAGTGCAATGGTGCAATGGTGCATGTGCATAGTGCATAGTGCATAGCGCCTAGCGCATAGTGCATAGTGCATAGTGCATGGTGCATAGTGCATAGTGCATAGTGCATGGTGCATGGGGCAGAGCGCATAGCGCATAGCGCATAGTGCATAGTGCATAGTGCATGGTGCATGGCGCATGGCGCATAGTGCACAGTGCATAGTTCATGGTGCATGGTGCATGGTGCATAGTGCATAGGTGCATAGTGCATAGTTCATGGTGGCATGGTGCATGGTGCATAGTGCATGGTGCATGGTGCATGGTACATAGGTGCATAGTGCATAGTTCTATGGTGCATGGTGCATGGTGCATGGTGCATAGTGCATAGGTGCATAGTGCATAGTTCATGTGCATGGTGCATGGTGCATAGTGCATAGTGCATGGTGCATGGTGCATGTGGCATGGTGCATGATGCATGGTGCATGGTGCCTGGCGCATAGCGCATAGCGCATAGCGCACAGTGCATAGTGCATAGTGCATTGCTCATAGTGCATAGTGCATAGTGCATAGTGCATAGCGCATAGCGCATAGCGCATAGTGCATAGTGCATGGCGCATGGCGCATGGCGCATTGTGCACAGTGCATAGTGCATAGTACATAGTGCATAGTGCATGGTGCATAGTGCATAGTGCATAGTGCATAGCGCATAGTGCATAGTGCATAGTGCATAGGCGCATAGTGCATAGTTCATGGTGCATGGTGCATGATGCATAGTGCATAGGTGCATAGTGCATAGTTCATGGTGCATGGTGCATGGTGCATAGTGCATGGTGCAATGGTGCATGGTGCATTGTGCAATGCATGGTGCATGTTGCATGGCGCATGGCGCATGGCGCATAGCGCATAGTGCACAGCGCATAGCGCATAGTGCATAGTGCATAGTGCAGAGTGCCTAGTGACTAGTGCATAGTGCATAGCTCATAGTGCATAGTGCATAGTACATAGTACATAGTACATAGTGCATAGCGCATCATGCATAGTGCATAGTGCATAGTGCATCGTGCATAGTGCATAGTGAATGGTGCATGGTGCATGGTGCATGGTGCATAGTGCATGCTGCATAGTGCATACAGCATAGTGCATAGTGCATAGTGCATACAGCATAGTGCATAGTGCATAGTGCATAGTGGATCGTGCAGAGTGCATAGTGCATAGTGCATACGTGCATAGTGCATAGTTAATGGTGCATGGTGTATGGTGCATAGTGCATAGTGCATAGTGCATGGTGCATAGTGCATAGTGCATAGTTCATAGTGCATAGTGCAAGTGCATCGTGCATCGTGCATCGTGTATAGTGCATAGTGCATGGTGCATGGTGCATAGTGCATAGTGCATAGTGCATAGTGCATACTGCATAGTGCATAGTGCATTGTGTATAGTGCATAGTGTCGGGTGCATAGTGCATAGTGCATCGTGCATCGTGTATAGTGCATAGTGCATAGTGCATAGTGCATAGTGCATAGTGCATAGTGCATACTGCATACTGCATAGTGCATAGTGCATAGTGCATCGTGCATCGTGCATCGTGCATCGTGCATAGTGCATACACTGTAGTGCATAGTGCAGAGTGCATAACGCATAGTGCAGAGTGCATAGTGCATAGTGCATAGTGCAGAGTGCATAGTTCATAGTGCATACACTGTGGTGCATAGTGCATAGTGCATAGTGCATAGTGCATAGTGCATAGTGCATAGTGCATAGCGCATAGTGCATAGCGCATAGTGCATAGTGCATAGAGCATAGTGCATAGTGCACATAGTTCATGTGCTGGTGGCACTGGGCCAATAGTGCAATGATGCATGTGCATGGTGCATGCAGCATGGTGCATGTTGCAAATGGCGCTCATGCGGAGCGCATGGCGCATATCGCATAGTGCAACAGCGCATAGCGCATAGTGCATAGTGCATAGTGCAGAGTGCCTAGTGACTAGTGGCATAGTGCATAGCTCATAGTGCATAGTGCATAGTGATAGTACATAAGTGCATAACGCGCATCATGCATAGTGCATAGTGCATAGTGCATCGTGCATAGTGCATAGTGAATGGGCATGGTGCATGGTGCATAGTGCATGCTGCATAGTGCATAACAGCATAGTGCATAGTGTCATATAGTGGATCGTGCATTGTGCATAGTGCATAGTGCATAGGTGCATAGTGCATAGTTAATGGTGCATGGTGTATGGTGCATAGTGCATAGGTGCATAGTGCATAGTGCATAGTGCATGGTGCATAGTGCATAGTGCATAGTTCATAGTGCATAGTGCAAGTGCATCGTGCATAGTGCATCGTGTATAGTGCATAGTGCATGGTGCATGGTGCATAGTGCATAGTGCATTAGTGCATAGTGCATAACTGCATAGTGCATAGTGCATTGTGTATAGTGCATAGTGGCATACATGCATA
>NW_014581761.1:9463-9745 GCF_000485595.1 Priapulus caudatus
TACTGCATAGTGCATAGTGCATATAGTGCATAGTGCATCGTGTATAGTGCATAGTGCATGGTGCATAGTGCATAGTGCATAGTGCATAGTACATAGTGCATAATGCATACTGCATAGTGCATAGTGCATAGTGCATCGTGCATCGTACATAGTGCATACACTGTAGTGCAAAGTGCAGAGTGCATAGTGCATAGTGCATAGTGCATAACGCATAGTGCATAGTGCATAGTGCATAGTGCATAGTGCATAGTGCAGAGTGCATAGTTCATAGTGCATACACTG
>NW_014581762.1:0-576 GCF_000485595.1 Priapulus caudatus
CTACTACTACTACTACTACTACTACTGCTGCTGCTGCTGCTGCTGCTGCTGGTGGTGGTACTACTGCTGCTGTTGCTACTGCTGCTGCTACTACTGGTACTGCTGCTGCTGGTAATGGTACTACTGCTGCTGTTGCTACTGCTACTGCTGCTGCTGGTAATGGTACTACTGCTGCTGTTGCTACTGCTGCTATAGCTGATACTACTACTACTACTACTACTACTACTGCTGCTGATGATGATGATGATGATAATGGTGGTGGTACTACTGCTGCTGTTGCTACTGCTGCTACTGCTGCTGCTGCTGCTGCTGTTGNCCCATCCCCTTGCCTCCATTGTTTTTTCGCTCAGCCTTCTTCTTTTTCTCCCGTCCCAGCTATCTTCTCTGCTGCCTTTTTTACAGTCTCCCAATACTCACTCCCTCTCTTAGCAAGCTATATTATTTAGTTGTATGTATGTGTGTCTGTCTGTGTGTGTATGCATGTGTCTGTCTGTCTGTCTGTCTGTCTGTGTGCGTATGTGTGTGTGTGTGTGTGTGTGTGTGTGTGTGTGTGTGTGTGTGTGTGTGTGTGTGTGT
>NW_014581762.1:2524-5757 GCF_000485595.1 Priapulus caudatus
GTGTGTGTGTGTGTGTGTGTGTGTGTGTGTGTGTGTCTACATGTGTGTGCGCGCGTGTGTGTGTGCGTGCGCGTGCGTGTGCGTGCGTGCGCGTGCGTGTGCGTGCGCGCGCGTGTGTGTATGTATGTATCATACGAACAGACGTTCGTACGCGCGCACACGCACGCTTACGCACAAAGTTTTGCTTTAATTAAACGTCGGACAAAACTAAAACAAAATTCGCTCTGCTCAAATTTAATTAGAACTTTGTAGACAATCGGAATATGAAACGCAAGAGGTCGGAGGCATCGTAAGCGATGCGCTGCCTTTATCAATATATAGGACGACTACATGTATTCAATCAGGAGCAAATAATAGATAAAATTGGAAATAAATGGGTGCAATACTAGGTGTAATACAAGAAGCAATTATGCTATCACAATGCTTAGTTACATGAGAGAGATTTCGTTGACTTTGATCGACACTGTGTCGGTGCGACGGCGGCGGCAGCGGCNCAGCGGCAGCGGCAGGGGGAGGGGGTGGGGGTGGGGGTGGGGTGTATGCCGGGTTATTATTATACGGGTAGTGAGAGCGCTGGTTACGTCATGTGTGCCCGACCGGATGAATCGAAGAATTCATTACCTGCGGCCATTGGTTGATGCAGGTTTAATAACGGGTTATTTATAACCCGATATATGTATATATATATATATATATTTGTATGGCGACGTATTTCAATCAGCGAGTAAATAATAGATAAATTGGAAATGAATGGGTGTAATACTAGGTATAAATGTATTACATAAGACGTCTACATTTATTCGATCAGGAGCAAATAATGGATAAAATTGGAAATACATGGGTGCAATACTAGGTATAAATGTATTACATAAGACGTCTACATTTATTCAATCATGCAAGAGTAAATAGTAGATATAATTGGAAATAAATGGGTGCAATACTAGGTATAAATGTAATACATACAGTGACCTTTTTAAGTTTACGTTTATAGATTTCCGTACGATAAATCGTAGCTGTAAGCCGTGCAAGTAAATGCGGACTATCCCTTGTTTTTGTGTTTTTCCTCCCTTTCTGGTTATTCGATGATGATCTCCTGATGATCTTAATCAAAAGGTGGACCTCTCTCTCCTCTCTTCTCTCTCTCTCTCTCTCTCTTTCTCTTCTCTCCTCTCTCTCTCTCTCTCTCTTCCCTCGGTGCGTCTGGCTCTCTCTCGTGCTTCTGCTCTCATCGTCTGCTTGGTGAATAATCTGCTTTGCAACCCAGAGTGGTCTGAAATCCCGTTCAAACATCTTCCGGGAGTGTATTAGTCCTTTGCCACGCCGTCTCGTCGCGTTTGTTCGCAACGAAATATCGCGCCGCTCGTACAGCGAAACTAGAGAGCACACACGAAATTGCGTTTTACGCGTTCCCCGTTGCCATTCGTTGCTTTCACCGGGCCAGTCGCCCTGTTTCATTTATGAATCATTCTTCTTATGGCTCTTCTAATATGGCCCTTATATATCTTATTATATATATATATCGTATTCTTATGACCCTTCTTATGGCTATTCTTCTTGCATTACGACGAGACGGTTAATTTATAACAATTAATTATGCCGAAAGGCCCCGCCAGCCATTTTGATGAACATGATATGTTGCTGGGTGGAACCGAGGTCGCCCATTTGATGTCCTTGCAACGATGTCGATCTATTCTTAGCGATCGATCGCTAGGGTTTTGACAGCGTATATTATATTACGAGCATAGAAACACATATAGACGACGCATTATTGCGAAGTTATACTAGCGCAATAATAGTAACAATCACCGATGAGACGTATAAACTTGCGCGTTTTGTGCGCCTACGGATACAATAAACCAAGCTGACGGCAAAAAGTCAGCGATGATAAACGTATACCTACGTCTCTCGCTCTCTCTTTCTCTCGGTCTCTCTCGCTCTCTCGCTCTCTTCTCTCTCTCTACTGCTCTTCTCTCTCTCTCTCTCTCTCGTCTCTTTTTCTCTCGGGTCTCTCTCGCTCTCTCTCTCTCTCTCTCCTCTCTCTCTCTCTCTCTTTCTCTCCTCTCTCTCTCTCTCTCTCTCTTCTCTCTCTCTCTCCTCTTCTGACCTCTTCCTTTCTCTCTTTCTTTCTCGCTTCTTCTTTCTGCCTCTCTTTCTTTCTCTCTCCTCTCTCGTTCTTTCTTCACTCCCTCTCTCTCTGCTTTCATCTTTCTCTCTCTCTCTGCTCTTCTCTCGCTCCGTGCTCCTCTTCTCTCTCTCTCTCGCTCTCTCTCTCTCTCTCTATCCCCTCTGCCCGGCGCGTGGCTTTGTGTCTCTCTCGCAGTACTCTTTCCTCTCTCTCTGTCCGTCCCTCCTCTCCCATCTCTCTCTTCTCTCTCTCTCCGCTCCCTTCTCTCCATCCACTTCTCTCTCTCCTCTCTCTCTCCACCTCATCTCTCTCTCTCTCTCTCGTCCCTTCTTCCACACTCTCTCTCTTCTCTCGTCTCTCTCTCTCTCAGTCTTCTCTTCTCTTATCTCTCTCGTCCCTCTCTCGTCTCTCTCCCCTCTCTCTCGATCTCTCTCTCTCTCTCTCCATCTCTCTCTCTTTCATTCTATAACTCTCTCACTCTCGCACTCCATACGAGGTTTCCGGGGTTGATCCCTCAGACATCTCAAGCGCGCATCTCCCGCGCAAAAGTAGGCCGCGTACATGTACGTGCTCGTCTGCGACCAGGCACTATTTTGTGTTGACCGGCTGGCGCTAGCGCGCCGAGATTTACAAACAGCGATAGTGGCGCCTCTATACACCTACTCTCAGCGCGCGCCGCCCCGCGTCAGTGAACACAATCATAACTGCGCTGCGGTCCGTCTTCGACCTTCGTGTGTAACACTAACACACCTACAACCGACGTCCCCGTGAGTGAACGTGTGCGGTGTGTGCTGCAGCGTTACGTACGTACGTGCGTGTGACTCGGAGCTTGCTGGCAGCGCTGCGTTGCGCTATATCCCGGGCGGATTTTGATTTATGTTATGCTCTAGTTAGTCGCACTGCCGTATTTACGTTTCAGTTGCTGCGGCGGCCAGTACTTCGCCAGGTAGGATGCAGCCTCAGGAGAGTGCAGAGCCCGTGTGTAGGTTCCAAGTGCTCAGCCATGAAGAGGTATGTATGTACACACACGTCGTGAAGTACGACATTACGTATATATATATATATATATATATATATATATATATATATATATATATATATATATATA
>NW_014581763.1:0-272 GCF_000485595.1 Priapulus caudatus
CTTAATAGAAACTAGTAACGGAGGCGTTCAGAAGCACAATGAGCAATCGCGATCACGGCGAGTCCGATATGTCTGAAGTTTGTGCGCAAACCCTTACGACGTAACAGACTCATGATCTTAATTGTGCCTATTTATCGATCTTCGTGACAACATGTCGCCTGCTATCGAGATACCGATGACGATGATGATGACGATGATGATGATGATGACGATGATGACGACGATAATGATGACGATGACGATGATGATGACGATGATGACGAGGAATCGTA
>NW_014581763.1:5562-9738 GCF_000485595.1 Priapulus caudatus
TGCTCCTGAGAGTCCAATTAAAGTGAGTGTTTATGCTGAATTGTGGACTAACTTATTATATAATGTAACAGGTTACACCATTACATAATTGGTATAAACATGCGTGAAATTAATTATTAACAAACTTAAATAAAGTAAGATAAATTAAAATACTTTTATAGAAAAATAGTAACAGAGGCGTTTCCAGAATGCACAATTAGCAATCAGCGATCACGGCGAGTCGATATGTCTGAGTTTGTGAGCCAAAAATTACGACGTAACAGACTTTCTGATCGTGCTATTTATCCGATCTTCGTGACACACATGTCCACTGCTAGTCGAGATTACCGATGATGATGATCGATGACGATGACGTAATGATGACGATGATGATGGACGTGACGATTGACGGATGATGACGATGACGTGACGATGATGACGGGACGATGATGACGAACGATCGATGATGAGCGATGACGATGATGCGAGCGAATCGTAAACACAATCGTGACTGATGTAGCGGTCTGTACAGAGAGTGTATTGTATAATATAGATCGTTACATCATCGGTTATATTATATCCTATCTTGTTATAGTATTGCATAGTTATAGAATCTATTATATCCGTGTTTCTTATCTCATACGTACATTTTTGTGATCTTCAGCTGCTGGGGAAAAGAACCTCTTCCAGGCAGATATCAAAACTGGACTCCTGTGGAGTATGCCCTACTGTCGCAAATGATACTATATACTATTCATTATATATATATATAATATACACACACACACACACACACCACACACACACACACACACACACACACACACACACACCACACACACACACACAACACACACACACACACACACACACACATCACACACACACCACACCACACACACGAACATACACATAATATATATAATATATATACTATATATATACTATACTATTATATATATATATAATGGTTGGTATTAGGAAGAGCAGAAGACGATATTAAGTGATAGAAGAGGAGAGAGAGAGATGAGCGAGAGACCGAAGGCAGAAGCGAGAGCGAAAGAGAGACGAGAGAAGATGAGAGAGAACGAGAGAGAGAGAGAGAGGGAGAGCAGAGACGAAAGAGGAGAGAGATGAGAGAGAGAGACAGGACAAGAGAGAGACGAGAGACTAGCGAGAGAGAGAGAGAGAGAGAGAGAGAGAGTCTCTTCTATTATTAAAATAATTTATGTTACAATTACTATTATAATATTTACTGTTACAATTACTATTATAATATTTACTGATCAATACAACTCTAAAGAAACATGTGAAAGCGTACAGGCCGCATGTATAGGTAGCTGCATGGATGAAACACATATAGGCTACATGTTTCCTTTCGCTAACATATCATTCGCTGTATGTTTGTAGGCACAGAAGGCTCAGCTTAAAGGTGGCAGAGGAGGTGTCATTGGTGAACAGTATAGATGGCGCGACGCTACCATTCCCTACACTATCGACCAAACGCTGGGTAGGCTTACACATCGATATTTTATAACAACAACAACAACAGCAGCAACAACAACAGCAACAGCAACAACAACAGCAACATCAACAAGAACAACAACAACAACAACAACAACAACAGCGCATATCATGTCGTAAACATATATGTTTTATATTTTATGATATATGATATATATATATAATATATATAGCATATATAGCTAAGTAAAATAAACAAAATACTTCGCGTGCTCTGATAATAAGTGATATATGAAAGTCCAGCTGTGCTATTTAGGTCATAGAAAAAGGGGTATAAAATGCCGAGGCGCTTTTTTAGTTTTTGCATTAACACAAACATTGCAAAAAAATAGCCAAATGACCACAAATCATATTGTGTAAATGTTTCTGTAACACGTAAACCACTTGTGAATTGAAGCTACGATTGTTACGTGAAGAGAATATAAGATCAAAAACCTAGACTAATTTATCCTAACCATGTTATATATAGCGAAACTTATACGGCCCTTTATCTGATCTCAATATGGCGGCCGGGGACTTTTCAGCTATGGTATATATATAAGTGTCTATGCGTCAGTTCATGCCTGCCCTTGCAATTACTATTCTATAGAATAGATGATCTGATGGAAATTATGGTCACCGCCTGAATACAATCTGAATACATCTACGAGATGCAGACTATGTTTATATACAACCTATCAGTATTTTGCGGTATATATAAATATTATATATATACAGTGTATATTATGCGCTGTATATAAGGATCAACGGATCATTCTTGTCTTTAGATGAGCAATCTGTGAATATTGAGAAACTCCCTTAAGAATGCTCCGCCACTCGTTTTGACAAGCCGACAATTAAATTGACATTATCAAATATTTTATAATATATAAATATATTAAATTATAAACTATTAAATTAGTAAACTATTAAACTATTAAATTATAAGTATTGATATATTTCAAATATTTAATATATGTTATGAAATCGATACGTGAGTGCGTGTGCGCTGTGCGCTGCGTGGCGTCGTGTCGCTGTGTGCGTGCGGGTGGTGTGTGCGGGATGATGTATAAGTTATGTCATATATTTCTACAATATAGGTGGCAACCACTGCGTGGACGAAGATTCGACTGCCCTGGATGGCTGCAGTGGAGAATGTACGGAAACCCGGGTTACATGCTCACGATTGCCAGGAATCATGCGGACTTGACGGTAAGTATATATCGCCTTTTACTCCGCCGCAAACAGTGTGTGTGTGTGGTGGTGTGTTTGTGTGGTAGCCATCGCGATCCCGATCACCGCCGTCGAGTCAGCGGCAACAGATGGCGAGTCCAGCAGCCAGCCAGTGAGCCGGCTAGTCAGCAGCAGGGGAGAGATCCAGAGGACGGATGTTATGCTGGAGGTAAGCAATTCGTGGGCTTCTGTCTAGTTATTTTGTGTGTGCGCCGAAGTGTGCGGTCGTGTAGTTGTTGGTTGGGTGTGGGTTTGGTCGCCTGCTCCGCACGGCCGTGTTGCTCCTTGTGGCGGCTGCTGACTGACTCGCTGCTGCTGACTAGCGCTACACTGGTGGCTGCTGGCGTCCTGAACTCGAGCATCGCTGAATCTCGACGCGGTTACGATGGCTGCGTTTGTGGTGGCTACGACACACACACACACACACACACACACTTGGTGTTACGAGGTGGTGCGGTTGTGGCTTGGGCCGTTGCGCGGAGGGCTAAGAATGGGCGGTAGTGTGCGTATATACCTACCGTTACACAGTCCGCATGATTCCTGGCAAATGGTGAGCATGTAACGCGGGTTGTTCGTACATTCTCCACTGGCAGCCCAATCAGGGCAGTTCCAACTCTTGTCCACGCAGTGGTTGCCACCTATACATATACTTATACATACACCCGCACACTCACGCACGCACGCACGCACGCACGCACGCACGCACTCACTCACGTATCGATTTCAATTACATATATTAATATTTAATATATCAATATGTTATAATTTAATAATAATTTAATAGTTTAATAATTTAATAATTTAATAATTTAATATATTTATATATTATAAATATTTGATAATTCAATTTAATTGTCCGTGCTTGTCAAAACGAGTGGCGGAGCTTTCTTAAGGGAGTTTCATATTACAGATTGCTCCGAAATCTAANGAGAGAGAGAGAGAGAGAGAGAGAGAGAGAGAGAGAGAGAGAGAGAGAGAGAGAGAGAGAGAGAGAGAGAGAGAGTCTCTTCTATTATTAAAATAATTTATGTTACAATTACTATTATAATATTTACTGATCAATAAAACTCTAAAGAAATATGTGAAAGCGTACAGGCTGCATGTATAGGTAGCTGCATGGATGAAACACATATAANTTGTGTGTGTGTGTGTTTTTGTGTGCGTACGTGTACGTAATTAGCTATAAACTGCACATATCATTGCCTAGCTCCGGTCTAGTTGTGTTGAAATACATCAATTATGCAGTGTGATATGATGTGACGAGATCGACGTATAGCACGCATACTTGCCGATATTACCAATGTGCCATTTCAATGTTTATTGCAGATAAGGCGTGGTCGTGCGTGAACAGTCTGCACGTGTATGAATCCTTATCGACGGGCACATTCAGTTATACACTCGGACCAAAGGTGCACAGGTTCAACAGCTGTGGGGGCGGCTGCGGACCGAACTATTGCTGCT
>NW_014581764.1:0-633 GCF_000485595.1 Priapulus caudatus
TACATTGTCCTTTCCCCTTCCCCCTTACATTGTTCTTCCCCTTCCCCCTTATATTGTCCTTCCCCCTTACATTGTCCTTCCCCTTTCCCCCTTACATTGTCCTTCCCCCTTCCCCCTTATATTGTCCTTCCCCCTTACATTGTCCTTCGTCCTTCCCCCTTACATTGTCCTTCCCCCTTCCCCCTTACATTGTTCTTCCCCTTCCCCCTTATATTGTCCTTCCCCCTTACATTGTCCTTCCCCCTTCCCCCTTACATTGTCCTTCCCCCTTACATTGTCCTTCCCCACCCCTTCGTCCCTGTTGCACGGAGTCACGCGAATGTGGCACCGATTTCAAAACCGGGTCGATTTATGTTGCGATCGACAAGCTCGGAGCCCGGTCACGCGTCCCCACTGACGTCGGCGGTAACCTATGTGATGTGGCAGACGGACAGGACGACCTCCCGGCCGTGGTGGCAGAGGGGTGTGCGTGCGTGCGTGTGTGCGTGCGCGTGTATAGCATCAGTGATTCCTTGTCCGCGGGCGTGCGTACAGCCGAACTCCCACTGCGTATCGCCTCTGTTTCCGGGCATTCGTGTGTGTGTGTGTGTGTGTGTGTGTGTGTGTGTGTGTGTGTGTGTGTGTGTGTGTGTG
>NW_014581764.1:1737-2459 GCF_000485595.1 Priapulus caudatus
CACACACACACACACACACACACACACACACACACACACACACACACACACACACACACTCACACACACACCCACACACACAAACACACAACTCCCCCCCCCCACACACCCCCACACACACACACCTACGTTCCCACCTCTCTCTCGCTCTCGCCCATTTTCTACCCCATTTTCTTCATACCTCTTTCCCTTTCTGTCTTACCCTCTCTCTCTCTCACACACACGTTCTTTCTCTGCCTCCCTTTCTAACCTATTGTGTGCACTCCGTGGCGCGAGCTGGTGTGTGGAGTGTGAGGTTAACCTCGCATGTGTGGTGACATTAACGTGTTCTGACAATTTCTTTACGACATCCGTCTGTTTCCCCAGCATCGTTGGTGACATGCTGCTCCGGCTGATGGGCCCAGCCACGCGCCTCCGAACCACGAAGCAGAACGCGTGATTGATGGCGGTGTGAAATTCGCATGCGAAATCAGACGGCAACTCTCGCGCGTTTTAATGATAAGACATAACACGTTGCTAACACGCTTCCGTTGTTGCGGTGTTCCCGATTACTATAGATAATAAGTCCACACACGGGTGTGTGGGCGCACGCGTGTGTGCGTGTGTATGCGTGCGTGCATGTGTGTGTGTGTGTGTGTGTGTGTGTGTGTGTGTGTGTGTGTGTGTGTGTGTGTGTGTGTGTGTGTGTGTGTGTGTGTGTGTGTGTCGTGTGTCGTGTGTGT
>NW_014581764.1:6794-7806 GCF_000485595.1 Priapulus caudatus
GAGGTGAGCGAGAGAGCAAGATAGAGAGAGGGAGAGAGAGAGAGAAAGAAAGAGACAGCGAGAGACGGACGGACATTGCTGTACGCGTGTAAATTGTATATGCGAACTATATAATGATAGTCACCGTTGCTACAACGTACCTGCTACTGCGGGTATAGATTGATTTGAGACAGTGCAAGGAACATCTAAATTGCTAAACCCCCAACGAACAACTAACTATACACAATACAACGTATATAAGAAATACCCAGCCTGAAACATCCGACGTCAGTTATGACATCCACCCGGCTCCCGGACATATTGCATAATTTAATGCAAAACGAGCCACTTGCCGTTGTATATGTGTGAGACGTAATATAATATTTTAATTTTGCGGTGACTGACTTGCCGGTGCAGCTCGGGGCGATAATAAATATCTAGTTCTTCGAATCGTCTGAAAATGTCGTTTTCTTTCGCTTTGAACCCCACGCGAGAGACCGACGTCGATCGTTCTGGTTGCAGGGAAGCAGGAGAAATGTCCATCCCAACACATGCAGAAGACGCATCTACTTCGATCAAGGATCGCGTTCGAAATCTCCCGGTAATTTCAACCCGCTCACTCTTAATTGAACCGTATTGCTAGAGTCACGATACGATCTCAACGCGACTGCAAGTCTGCATGATGTACACAAGTGCACGTAAGTGTATAGCCTCGGACGCTAGACCACTAATAACGACGAGTTGTAAAAATGTCACATGTAAACGTGCAGTTACGCGGTCGTATATCAACAAAGGATGCCGCCCCGCCAATCGGGTCGTGCCGTGGACGCTGCGATTCCCGAAAAGCCATATATACCCTGATAAAATATAGGAAAACACATGACACGAATCAGGAAGAAAGAAAGAGAGAGAGAGAGAGAGAAGAAAAAGCAATAATATATATATATATATATAAATATATATTATGTATATATATGTGTATAGATAACTAGATAGAGAGAGAGAGAGAGAGCGAGAGAGAGAGTGTGTGTGT
>NW_014581764.1:8292-9734 GCF_000485595.1 Priapulus caudatus
AATTTATTATAGTAGCAGTATATTATAGGATAATCATATACGCATATAGGGAGCAGTATAATATAGGAGCAGTATATTATTATAGTCAGAGCAAATTCTGCGACTACAAGGTGCACGTGTATGATAGCAAGGTGCACGTGTATGATAGCAAGGTGCATGTGTATGATAGTAAGGTGCACGTGTATGATAGCAAGGTGCACGTGTATGATAGCAAGGTGCACGTGTATGATAGCAAGGTACACGTGTATGATAGCAAGGTGCACGTGTATGATAGCAAGGTGCACGTGTATGATAGTAAGGTACACGTGTATGATAGCAAGGTGCACGTGTATGATAGCAAGATACACGTGTATGATAGCAAGGTGCATGTGTATGATAGTAAGGTGCACGTGTATACGAGCCGTCTGCGAGATGAGAGCGTACGTCTGCATGTAGCAAAAGCCATTTTTTGTCGCGTACGTGCGACGCGAGTTTCAGGTGACAGGTGTTCTCAACACGCCCGCGCTTTGTAAAGAAGGCGATAAAAGGTCGACACGTCCGGGTTTTATGAATTACCGTTGCGAATTTAAAACCGAAACGTCTAAAAATGAAAATGCACTGTGCACTTATGCAACGAAGCTGAGAGCCCATAAATATCACCGTCTCATTCGCGATTACAATAGAGCTAAAGGCCGAAAATATCACCGTTGCATGTATGCTTGCACGAACGCTTAAACTGATATTTTCATAAAGACACGATTAAATCACTGATATAAGTAAAAGAACGCGTACATCGAGGATAAAAAACAAACATACTATGAAATGAGAAAAATATAAATGCTGTCAATATTTGTTTCACGCTTAGATGAAGGCGAAGAGGCAAAAAATGTTGTAAAATGCTGGGCATTCCTTTTGTACATGTGACACGTGATTAAACAAGCGAATATTCCTACTGTGCACGCAAAATATAAATAAACACACGAGCGTGCCTGTGGTACACGTGAACCGTGATTAAATTGATTAATCATTCTATTATACACGTGCACCTTGCTATCATACACGTGCACCTTGCTATCATACACGTGTACCTTGCTATTATACACGTGCACCTTGCTATCGTTTGTATACATAGCGCCCAATCTCGCGGCGGCATGAGCGAATCTGACGATGATTATACACTGACAGAGCGATTAGGGAGTGCGAGGGTGGGGCGCCCCACCCGCATCGCTTGACGCGAGTTCGCGCCTAGCTCGGTGTGTGCGCGCGCGCTCTGGAAACAGCTTAGGACTGCGTTACATAATTATACATCAATTACGCGCCCGCTTGACAGGTATAACGATCAAGCGGCAGAGTCCCCGACACGTTATTATAGCGGATATGCGGCAATCATGTCTCTCTCTCTCTCTCTCTCTCTCTCTCTCTCTCTCTCTCTCTCTCGCTCTCTCTCTCTCTCTCTCTTTGTG
>NW_014581765.1:0-9733 GCF_000485595.1 Priapulus caudatus
TGTGCGTGTGGGCGTACGTGTGTGCGTGCGCGTGCGTGTGTGCGTGTGCTGGGCAGTTCTTTCACAGTTTGGCAAAATAATTCCTAGGTTATTCACTCACTTCTGTTGCCAAGCACATACAGCTACAGTGCGAGGGCTGCACACGCGACCGCGATTATAATTTTCCTCGCATTACTGCACTTTACGCTATTGTGTACGACATCGATAGTAATTGCAGAGAAACTCAGTGTTGCCAATGGTTAAGTTATTACTGCCTTTATACTCTCCGTCATCAACGGTAGAAATGCAGCCAGCGATCAAATACGAGGGAACGTGACTGTATGCAAATCGAACAAACGATCAGGATTTTTTCTCGATCTTTAATTGTAACGTGTCGAGTAGGGCTTTCATCTCTTGGCAGACGAGGTTGCCCTGACTGGGTAAACTTCCCACTACCGCCTGGTGTAGTCAAGTATCGACAATGTCATTTTTATCAAGGACGGTACACCGGGAACAGAGTGATGTTAAACAGAAAGGGTTCGTGGGTGTGTGGGGGCCACATCTAACCATGCTTCTTCGAACTGCGAGAATTCTTATTTATTGTTATTTTACGAGGGAGCCTAGATAGCCAGCATGCGTGCACTTGATGGAGGTCTGTCGCAAGAAGAGCTGGCGTTGCTGAACAAGTGGCTAAATCAGATTTTAAACAGGTATCGTCGTTTGTTGTTGAGCTCCCTCGGAAGGCAACTTTTTATAACAGAGACGTCTGCTGCAGCAGCGAACCGTGCATACATAACACGGCAGAAAGCGACCGCTTCAGAAAAGGGCCCACATTATTATGTGGCCCAGTAGTTTGATACCCCTACTCCCGTGTAAAGGGGTAAACTATAGCCAAATTATAGATGAAGACATAGTAATGAATATATATATATATATTATATATAGTATATCATGCATGTGGGGTATATATGGTGGGCTATAACATACGTGTAGTTGGGGGGAGTTTTGCCTTGGTGGAATTTCTGCATAGAACTTCTCTTAAAGGTCACATTTTCTACGTAATACTTGTAATAACCTGTATAATTTTTAGAACTGTAGTGGGCATAAAGCTGATGACATGTCGACAACACGGTTTTTTCTCCATGAAACAATGTAATATTTGATTTCGTTCAGTATGATTATAAACAGATTTGTTTTTATTCACATCCTGATACGATATGTAATAAATATGAAGTTGATTTGGCGATTGCAGGCAGGGATGAGCCAGGTCAAAGCCTGGCACGATCGTATCTGATACTAAGGATGGTAATCGGATTAATCTAGGCAAGACGATTTTCAGTATAGACGATTGCTATGGGATTAATACAGTAACCGTGCTTTGGTTAGTAAAATCGTGGAAGATTTAAAAATCGGGACCAGGTTTTTTATGATTACGCTTAGGTTTAAAAAGAAAATGTCGCTCGCACATCATCGGAAAATTGGGCTTTATCAAATGGTTTGGATATTGTTTAGGATAAGGTAAAGCTATAGGATTAAGGTAAGACTAACATTATAGGCAAAGCAAGCCAACTTGAAACTAAACAAAGAAAGGTTATGCAAGTAGTTCCGAGTTGATTGCTAATTGCAGATAATGCCCGATACCTAACAACTATATACGCACGACTACGCAAGACCTAGCTACTCATAATATACTACGACTAGTACTTATAAACGGTTAGTTTGTATGATGTAGAATGGGCCTGGGATCTGAACCGCTGTCACTGGCCACCACAAAGGGTTTTTTTTTTTTTGGCCCCTCGAGCGAGATGCTATTAATCCATTGTTTACCTTACGTAATATAACGCAGGTGTATGGGCATCTCAGCGCTAATAAGCAGCTATAAACCCGCATGACTTGCGCAAAGTAGAGGCGTACCCCATAGCTGTTATTGTTAAATTCCCTAAATGCTATAATGCCCTAAAGTCCGAAATAATTCGTGTTAAACTCCTAACAAGTCGTACAAAAATCTTCGAACTGTTTCACAGGAACAATTGTCCCACGCTGTTGGAAAAATAGACTTTTTTATACGCGATTATTTAAGCGGTGCTTTAAGACATCTGGCAAACTCCCCCGGAGTCAATTCGCCGGCAGCTCCTGGCATATGCGGTGGCGTGCATCGCACGGACGCTCTGGCACGCACGCACCGCACGCCACGCAAGCACCACTGCGACGCCACCTAACCCGCCACACGAAGCAACGCACGTAACGCACACCCACCGCACACACACGCACGCATGTACACACGCTACATACACACAGCACACACCACCCAACAGCACGCGGCAGGTACGACACGACCGGCACGCACAGCACGGACGCACAACGCACACGCTGGGTCATAAGTAGGAGCTCCGATGAGTACCCACACGCACACGCACACGGGCACGACGCACACAGGCACACACACACACACACAACACAAACCAGACGCGCACGCGCACGGCCAGCACACAGTCACAGCCATAAGCTTACATATAAGTGTGGCTTCGTTTAGGTTGGCACGCGCACGCAATTACGTCGATTTGTTTTAACAAGTATATCATCTGTTTTCACTTGATAATTTCCACAATTTTTTACATTTCGCGTGAGTATACAACTTCGGCGATCTCTACTGAACGCATTCGTAGTAGTATTTCGCGTATCGAAATGGCATGAATTATGTTTTTTTTGTAGACGGATGGACAGGTTTTTCCCTAGAAAAATTTAGAAAAATTCTAGAAATTCTTGTAATTGTTAGTGTGTGAGCTGGAAAACGCTAACTTATCTAGCAGTCCGAAAACACAGTAGTTCTCCGCATCGCTCAGGAGCGTCGTGCGTCGACATGTCTTGGCGATCTAGGCTGTGGTTTTTCAAAACATCAGGAGGCGGACCCGGGAAACCAGGCGAGAGAGACCTTTTGAGCACAAAGGTGTGGTGGCATTCACGTTTGTAATCGTTATATTGAGAGATTTTTAGAGGGAATCTATTGGTCGTCGCAGAATCGTGCTAGGACGCTGGAGCAATGCGACGAGCTATACTGGAACTGCACTGGCGAATTAATCGCCGCGACAAAACAATACTGTTTAAGAGTATCGCATGTGAATCGGGGAATACGAACCGTGCGTTTTTTTTAGGGATGGTTCAATGAGAAAACAACATAACGCAGCACGCGCATTATCCGCAATATTTTTGGAAGAATGGAGGCTTGATTGTTTGTTTTTAGAATTTGTCTTGTTATGCGGGGTCCTGTGTCTTGGCACGGCAACACCCCACGCAATGCGCAGTCGTATGACGCGCGTTCTAGCTTTCATATATAAATTGCCAACATGTACGAGGGTGCGTGTGTGTGTGTGTGTGTGCTGTGTGTGTGTGTGTGTGTGTGTGATTGTGTAGTATAGTGCTGTGCTGTGTGCTGTGCCTGTGTGTGTGTGTTTTTGTGTGTGTGTGTGTGTTGTGTGTTGTGTGTGTGTGTGTGTGTGTACATCACGTATATACGTGTACTGAAATTAATATTGCATTTCAACTCTCGGTCATTAGCCTGACAGAGATATTCGGGGTCTGGAAACCTAATCGTTCAAGAAAATCTGCCTATATCGAACTATAGTGGCGCGGCATTGCTAATGCCCTCTCTCATATACTGCTACGTGCAAGGCAGATTAGGTTTATTGCCTTCACTTTTGATCGAATACTAACCTATAGGTCAACAACGAATCCTGACTGTAAGTAAGTAGCTACCTTAATAGCCTATCGAGCTACGCAAATATCGAATTAAACTACGCGGCAGGTGAAACCATATCTCCCTCCCCACCGCTGCAATTTCGCATTGATGCAGTTCGACCTAATGCTTCGCTGGCTGTTTCCTTCCTTTCTCCGCTAGTAACGGATAGATCGATAACTAAGTCAGTTGGTCAGTCGGTCATTCGGGGTCGACCAGTTGGTGACACCCGGGTCGGTCGGTCGGTCGGTCCGAGTCGCGGTCGGTCGGTCTCGGAGTCGTCGGTCAGTCGGTCTGGTCGTCGGCTCGTGTCGGTCGGTCAGTCCGGGCTGCGTCGGAATCAGGTCGCGGAGAGTGGTCAGGCGCGTGATCCGGATCGCTCGATCGGAGATCACGGTCGCTCGGTCGGAGTCGGTCGTGCGGTCGAATCCGGGTCGAGTCTGGAGCTCGGTCGGTCGGGTCGGGGGCGGTCGAGGCTCGCGGCTCGGTCGTCGCGGGCGTCGGCAGGGTCGTCGTCGGGCGTCGGCTCGGTCGTCGGTCGGAAGTCGGAGTCGTCTCCGGTCGGGCGGGCGGTCGGTCGTCGTCGTCGGAAATCGGCTCGGTCCGGGTCGTCGGTCGGAGCCTCCGTCCGGAGAGTCGGATCGGTCGTCGCGCGTAGGCGGTCGGGTCCGGTCGTCGGGGCGCTCAGTCGGCGTTCGGTCGGGGCGGTGGTCGGTGGTCGGTCGGACCACTGGCCACACGGAACGGATTGTCGATAGTGTTGGTCGGTCGTCCGACGGTTTAATGAAAATTCGCTATGATGCGTGAATATACGGGTCGAATAGCGATAAAGGTCCTTAATTCGTATCTAAATACAAAGATGAAAATTAAGAGTCAAAAGCTGCAATTGTTTGATTTTAGACAAATTATTTCTGACCGCGACCTTATAATGGAAAAGTTCGACATAAACTCATATGACCCACGGAGGTTGTAAAACGCTCCTGTCGTGTCGTGTACACTGCCCATGCGCCCACGCATAGGTTAAGGGTAATCAACAGATTGTGTGTTTAAGCATCCGATTTGGTCTGTCAGTGAGTGTGGACCAACCGTTTGGTGGCCGGCAGCCCGAAGCTTAGATTGCCCGTACGGTAACAGGCGGAGTGGTATGAAACGTCTGACTCGGCTGCGAAATCCGGGGATCGGGTCATACGGGTCAGTCGAGTCGAGCATATGAGGAGTGTGCGGCATCCTCGATGTCAACAGGCGGGCGGGGGGGCGAGCGTGCTATGTACACCGCAGAGCTTTGTTCGGCCAAACCAGGCGGGAGGATTATAAAGGACTGAGCATGCGGACGCGCATATCGGTGGTCTGGTGGCATGACACTGAGCGTGACGTGAGCTAGGTACTACTACTACGTGACGTGAGATAGGGAGAAGAGCGGCGTACTTTACGTACTGACTAATTAAAAAAATTTGTCATTATCTTAACTCCTAATAATAATATAACAGTTTCTTCTATTACATTATTGAAGTTTTCTTCGTCCACTGTTTTCAGAGCACTAGCCTCTCTCTCTCGTGTGCCTTCCATTCGCGCATCACTGTTCTCTATGCATCTTTCTTTCTCTTTCGCCTCTCTCTCTCTCTCAGACGTCTCCTCTTCTCTCCTGCTCTACTCTCTGCCTCACCAAGCTAACAGCCGGTCACATTCACACATAACTTTCTCATCGCTTCGGCAGCGACCCAGCTAACTGCTGCCTCGCGGCTTTTACTAACCTCATAACCGATTTCATTTCAGGGTATAGGTCACTCTAGAAACGGTACTGGCTTATTGGAAGCAGGGTTATTCAACAAACATTACCCCGGAGCGCTGCTTCACAAGCTGCAATCAGTGCGAGAGAGCATGAAGCCCTCCCCTTAAGTAGCCGCCACACCCGCTGTTGCTAAGAGCGACCAACTTGCGACGCGAGAGCCGGCACAAACGCGTTGCCAGAGAGCGGCCACACCCTTGCTAGAGCGTACACTACAGCAATAGCTAACATACAATTTCCCAGACCAGGGCGTGCCGTGGTCAGGACGAAGTGTGAATTCAGTAGTGGACTATGATCAATTCATTCATCTTCCGACAACGTCGGTCAATAAGGACAAGAAGATACGGGACTAATGACTAGTCTTATGGTTAATTCTTGTGAAGGACACAACTTTCTCTTGCAACAGTCCTACCGTGAGCAACTATATTGTATACGCGTGGACTGTATCAAAGGACCATCTACTGATATACCGCCTTATGAAATATCAGCTCCTGGTTCTGCTAGCATACATGATGACAAATACGGGCATATCGCTGTAGCGCTCTGGCACACTATGACACACTATTATGTCATGAGGAAGATTCTTCTATACATGGTGTTGTGCGCATCGAATAGGAGTTGGAGCGGGCGTGGATGATGGAAAGCAACGATAATTCAGACGTAAGAGCGAGACGAAGTTGAACTCGCCAAATGAATCTTTAAGTCATAAGGGAAGAGAATCAGTTGCCTATACAAATATAGTGATAATAAGATAGAGAGCAGTAATAATGCACGATATGTCGTGATTTGGTGCATGAGGATGCAACAGCCAGGAAGAGTTGTCTGGAAATATAGTCACAGCAAACACGATGGTGTTCTTGAACGAGCGGCCAGTGAAGGCCAGAGGTGTACACGCTGGTTGTTCTTGTGGCTTCGCGTAGTTCAACGGGAAACGTAACAAGAGGGATGGAGCCGCTAATATATACCAGCAATGCTTGTTATAAGAGGCTCAGCGGCAATCCGAGGGATCTTTGCATATTCATATTTATCATCCGCGTATTAGATAGATAAGGATTTGTGTCCGAATCGGAGGCCTTTAAGGTCGGTAGAGATTTGCCAGGGTCGGCGGCTGGCAGTCGGATACACAAGGGGACACTAGGCACGCGGACCTGAGAGAACACAATTGTCGGCGGAGGACCTGACGCCGTTCTCGACAGGAGAGAGGGCACGCGTTCTCAGGCGCGTTTCTCTAGCACCGAGATTCCTGTTCACTAAGCCCACTGCGGGATAACATCAACGAAGCGACTAAGTGTACTGCTGAAAATGTACGTATTACCGATCCGACAACACGCTCTGGCGCGCTATATCAGGGTTTTACTAGAGTCAATGTTCCAAGTCGAAAAATGCTACGTCTCGAAGGACGTTAATCTAATAATTATATAACGAATCGTCCATCGTTGGAGCGCACATACGATTCAGGCTTAGTCCTTTCATCTGAAGCGTACCCAACCCGAACCGTGTTATGTTTGGCGAGGTCCCATCGAGAGTCGAGCCAGGAGTCGAGCGTATGACGTTTGCTGCTGGGCTGCTTGCTGCTCGGCTCGCTCGCTGTTAATGATGATAGGTGATGATCGATCACGGTGGCTGATGATCGATGATGATGATATAGTCGTGATGGTAGGTGGTGATGATGATGATGATGAATAGTCCGTCGATGCGTGGTAGGTGATGAACTCGATGATTGATTGATAGTGCCGTCCGATGTGGTGGTCGATGACCCTGATTGATGAATGATGATGATGCGATCGATCAAGATGGTGATACGCGTGACTGATGGTGATCGATGGTGATGATGGTGATGGATGGATGATAGTCCGTGATAAGATGGTGGTGATGATGATTGATTTTGGTGCATGAATGGTGATTGATGTGTGATGATCGGTGATGATGCGTGATGCATGGTGAGTGATGGTGATGATGGTGATCGATGACTGGGGTCTAATGTGATTTACCGTCCGCAGACATTTCATTGCAGGCGCCTGACTGGCATGGTTTACTAGCTCGCGCATCGCGCGTAAACGAGACGAAAGCAGACGAGTCAACACGCAAGTCGAGCATGTTAGCAGTTTCTTACTATCGGACCCCGCGCTCAACCAAAGCGACTGACGTAGCTTAGAGCCTACGAGAAACTAGTCATTCTGGTGTTGTGCCTCCTTCACATAAGCGGGTCTCGATATATAAATAATGAGGCTACCATATACCCCCGATATGCAAGCTTCAAAAATATACGCATATCAATCTATATACGCACAGCTTTTACGAGAGTTTTCCATATACGCGGGCAGCAGAGTAGCGACCCTCCGAAATATCGAAACCCCGTTGCAATCAAATTGATATGGCATCTGTCTAATATAATCAGAAAGTCGCGAAAAATGCGTCATCAGTTGCGTAAGGACAGTCGTGCGGCGCGATAAGATCGTTGCTATTGTTCGAAAACTCATTTATATGGGACAATAAAATGGGTGCTGTTTTTGCACAGTGTGCGGACCGTACGCGAGCCGTCCGTTGTACACCAGCGCGACTTTGCCGACGGCAGGAACCGACGAGTGTGGGACATATGCTACGAACGCGGGGCTACAGGGCATTCACGAACGTTAGGACCTCTAGAATCCTGCTAGAAAGTCTGATGTAGCACAACCCCGTGTGATATATCCTTAGTAAACTGCGATAGGACTCAACTCGTCCTAGCCAAACGTCGTTCGGTCTGCATAGTATATGCAATTAAAGCATGTGGCGTCTGTTCGTAAAATAAGAAACTTATAAAACTTATAAAACTTATGGAAAACGAGGCTGTTATTAATGACCATGACGGAAAATAAGAGGAAGACATAGTAAAGCCCCGTCAGGTGACTACATTTACAATTTTGAATGTAAATGACCTGTTTTAGAAATTGCGCCAAAAACTTTCTACGCCTGTGAATGAATTGAGCGCCACCCTTTGGCTAGCAGAAAGGCTAACAGGTCTGTGCGCAAAAGGTATAGAGAGCCGGTTGTATCGGCGGCACAAAACACCGGGGCCCAAGGTGTGAAAAATGATGCTCTTACTAGCCAAGCATAACACAGAGGCACCACCGAAATCTGTATTAACCGTATCTTCGATGGGCGGCTATTGAAGAGGTCTCGTTCGGCACGCGGAGAGAATATTAAGGACGAAACTTTCTTGGGGTTGCGGATACGCGTCTAATTGAGCCAGTATTACACCGTGATTGAGGGGTTGTTGGCGTAAAGTAGGTTCTTACTACAATTGTAAAATACAGTTGGTAAAATCAGCAGCAAGAGAGAGAGCAGGAGAGAGAAGCAGAAGCGAGAGAGAGAGAGAGAGAGAGAGAGAGAGAGAGAGAGAGAGAGAGAGAAGGAGAGAGAGAAGAAAGAGAGAGAAAAGACAGGGATAGAGCAAGTCAGGGAAGGAGAAAGAAGAAAGAGAGAGCAAATACAGAGCGAGACCTAAAGAGAGACAGCAGAGAAAGAGAAAGACGAGAAAACGAGAGAAAAGGAGAGAGACAGAACGAGAGACGAAAGACGACGACAGAGTGTAAAAGTGTGGTAATCGTGCTGTGATGTGTGGAATGTGATGTGTGTGTGTGTGTGTGTGTGTGTGAATGTGTGTGTGTGTGGTGTGTGTGAAGAGAGAGAGAGAGAGAGAGAGAGAGATTGCAGAAGAAGCACGCCGAGAGAAGTAGGTAGAAGAGACATGATGAGACAGCAGAGATGAAGAGGAAGGAGAAAGGGGAGAAGACAGCAGATGGAGAGAGAGACAGAGGGAGAGAGGAGAGAAGCAGAAGGAGAGAAAGAGAGAGAGAGAGGGCAAGAAAACGAGGAAGACGAGAGCGAGCGAAGAGAAGGAGAGGAAGAGTAGAGGAAAGACCGAAGATCAGAAGGAGGGGAGAGAAGGGGAGGGACGGAACAGCAGGAGCGATAGAAGAAAAGGAAATAAGGACAACGACAGGTGAAGAAAGCATAAAGGGTGCACACCAGAGCTACGAGATCGGGCCGAAGGTAAAGACGAGAGAAGGATTGGGCTCAAAATACACAGGGAGCACGTGACAAGGAGGGAGGAGCAATCGACAAGGATGAAAAGAGAAGCACCTAGGGGCGACAGAAAGGAAGAAGCCAGAGAACGCAGAAGCCAGAGAGACGCAACAGCGGCTCAAGAGAGATTGGAAAGTGAGAGAGCCTAAGCAACACGCATGGGTGAT
>NW_014581766.1:0-294 GCF_000485595.1 Priapulus caudatus
GTATGTATGTGTGTATGTATGTGTGTATGTATGTGTGTATGTATGTGTGGATGTATGTGTGGACGTAGGTGTGGACGTAGGTGTGGATGTATGTGTGGATGTATGTGTGGATGTATGTGTGGATGTATGTGTGGATGTATGTGTGGATGTATGTGTGTATGTATGTGTGTATGTATGTGTGGATGTATGTGTGTATGTATGTGTGGATGTATGTGTGGATGTATGTGTGGATGTATGTGTGGATGTATGTGTGGATGTATGTGTGGATGTATGTGTGGATGTATGCGTGGATGT
>NW_014581766.1:2134-2589 GCF_000485595.1 Priapulus caudatus
GTATGTGTGGATGTATGTGTGGATGTATGTGTGGATGTATGTGTGGATGTATGTGTGGATGTGTGTGTGTGTGGATGTGTGTGTGTGGATGTGTGTGTGGATGTGTGTGTGGATGTGTGTGTGGATGTGTGTGGATGTGTGTGTATGTGTGTGTGTGTGTATGTGTGTGTGGATGTGTGTGTGTATGTGTGTGTGGATGTGTGTGTATGTGTGTGTGGATGTGTGTATGGTATGTGTGTAAGTATGTGTGTATGTATGTGTGTATGTATGTGTGGATGTATGTGTGTATGTATGTGTGTATGTATGTGTATGTGGATGTGTGTGTGTGTGTGTGTATGTGTGTGTGGATGTGTGTGTGGATGTGTGTGTGGATGTGTGTGTGGATGTGTGTGTGGATGCATGTGTGTGTGGATGTGTGTGTGTGTGTGTGTGTGTGTGTATGTGTGTGTGTATGT
>NW_014581766.1:4194-4795 GCF_000485595.1 Priapulus caudatus
GTGTGATGTGTGTGTATGTGTGTGTGGATGTGTGTGACATACATCCAGTGTGTGGATGTGTGTGTGTGTGGATGTGTGTGTGGATGTGTGTGTGTGGATGTATGTGTGTATGTATGTGTTTTATGTATGTGTGTATGTATGTGTGTATGTATGTGTGTATGTATGTGTGGATGTATGTGTGGATGTATGTGTGTATGTATGTATGTGTGTATGTATGTGTGTATGTATGTGTGTATGTATGTGTGTATGGTATGTGTGTATGGTATGTGTGTAAGTATGTGTGTATGTATGTGTGGATGTATGTGTGGATATATGTGTGTATGTATGTGTGGATGTGTGTGTGTGGATGTGTGTGTGGATGTGTGCAACATCCACACACACATCCACACACATCCACACACACATCCACACACACATCCACACACACACACAGTGTGTGGATGTGTGTGTGGATGCATGTGTGGATGTGTGTGTGGATGCATGTGTGTGTGTATGTGTGTGTGTATGTATGTGTGTATGTATGTGTGTATGTATGTGTGTATGTATGTGTGTATGGTATGTGTGTATGGTATGTGTGTATGTATGTGTGGATGTATGTGTG
>NW_014581767.1:0-676 GCF_000485595.1 Priapulus caudatus
AACATAACATAACATAACATAACATAACATAACATAACATAACATAACATAACATAACATAACATAACATAACACTAACATAACATAACAGAACAACAGAACGTAACATAACAGGCAGTACTGTTTATAAATGATAATTGTACGCTTTAAACAAGGTTCGAAAGGGACTGCTATGATTAGGTGAGATTTACTGACGATGGAATTGTATTTTTAAATTAAGTAGGTTGTGACGGTGGTGGCTCTACACATTACACGAGCAAGTATTGGTTAGTTATGCAGTGCAACGTTGGTTTGTCATCGGACCCGAAGCAAAACTCGACAGTTGTTTGTTTTTGTTAATAAGCAAAGAAGATCTAAATTGTAGTCCGTAGACTTTGATAACATCGGCAAATAACGCGATGTTTTTTAAGCGCTGTCTGTATGCAACGCATGTTTTACGCGCTGATTACTCATTTTAATACGCAATTACCTAAGCATATGTCGTGAGCTCGAGCGCTCGTTTTCATTTATTACTGACAAACCGTCTGCAATTATTAATGTCAATTATTTCACTTAATTGTCAGTGAAGATTCACTTCGTGCATAACGAACACTTCGTGCACTTCGTGACGATTATGCGAGAGCCATTCGATCATTTTTCCCCAAAATAACTATGCATGTATTGTAGTACAGTTGAT
>NW_014581767.1:2824-9724 GCF_000485595.1 Priapulus caudatus
GTTAGGATTAGGGTTAGAGTTAGGGTTAGGGTTAGGGTTAGGATTAGGGTTAGGGTTAGGGTTTTTGCATCATGATATCTGTCCCCACACCATAGATTAATTTTTGTGGATCACAATGCCTATATATAGCGCGGCGATACATATATATTTAGTGTGAGTGTTAGTGTTGGCGGTGTTGGAGTGAGGGTTACCGTTATGGTTAACGTTTTGAACGTCATCGTCAACGTTATCACGTGACCTCCCTCCACGCCCGTGGGATAGCAACACCCATAAATGTCGCCGCTTTACATGCGTTCTATTGTTTCTGGGCGAAGCCCTCTAGCGGCGGTGCTAGGTAACACGCGCCGCTCACAGACAAGCGTGAACGTATCGGAAATTTCGCACAATAGTCACTGACAGACGAGTTAACTCATCAATAGCGCGCCAATAGAGCTCGACGTAATGACGTAGAAAGTAATACTTCATTTTCTCAAATATGAAATGAAGGCAATCGAGTTTAGAGCACGCATTTACGTATAACACAATTACATGTGCAACTAACTTATTGTGCTGTGCTCGCGGAAAGAAAATGAATCGTTGAAACGTGCATATATGCAGCAATTATTGTTTACTACTGTTATTTTTCAGTATGACATTTTATAAAACATCAGACTCCATATAGCATTTTTCTATCATAACTTGCAAGTTACTACTACCACACCATATCCATGCCCTCCATCCACACTCTGACCGCACACCTCATTCGATATCGGGTAAGCCGACATCTCAATCGCATCACCACTCTACTCATGTTATAATTATGTTAGCGTCTATGCTGACATAATTTACATCACATAAACAGTGTAATCAAATAAGAACCATCACTGAATTGCAACTGCTGCACCTACCACAGTGCTTACTGTGACACTGAACACTCTATGGTCTGTAGTAAAGTATGGCCCTAACTCCAACTCCACCTCTCAAAAATCTTATCCGTGTGTCACAAGTGACAGAGTTTATACACGCGGCATGACCTAAATATATGCCCTATAGGTGATTCGTACGCGCGATAGCTGGCGAGAGTGAAACGTGCGAGAGAGGTCAGACGTCCTGGAGTTTTTGTCTGGAATAAACGTGTGAAGTTTGTGTCTGGGATAGATGTGCAAAGTTTTTGTCTGATATAGACGTGTGAAGTATGTGTCTGATATAGACGTGTAAAGATTGTGTCTGATGCAGACGTGTAAAGATTGTGTCTGATGTAGACGATTGAAGTTACTATTTGAGATGGACCGGTTGGGTTGAGTCTGAGCGAGAGACGTGCGGCCGGAGAAGGAGCCGAAGTATGTGTTTTAGAGACACTTGTGGCTGGAGAATAGGAGGAAGAAGAAGAAGAAGCCGAAGAAGAGGACTCCCCACGGACAGCAATAAGCTGCTAATGTGATGGGAGGGACAATTTGAAGTGCTAGCGGTGAAGGCCAATCTGTTGAAGCGATACGTGTAATAAGGACCATCAACTGACTCAGGAAACTATGGGAACGACGAGGTCGCTGGGACAGCTGTCATCGAATGTGAGGCAGAAAGTGATGAAACAATTGACGACGAACAGCTGTTGGATGTTGACCTACGGGGCAAAGAGACCTACCATAAGGTAGGTCTCAGCGCGGAGCTAACTGTGTCGCAGGCCAGAGAAGTCAGATTGCTACTAAAGCAATGCCGCAAAATATTAACCGACACGCCAGGAAACACAACCCTGGTGGAACATGATATCAAACTGACGACTGATAAACCCGTTCGAGCGCGACCATATCCGTTACCGTATGCGATGAGGGGAGAAGTGGAAGCAGAGATCAAGGAAATGTTACGCTTGGGGGTGATCAAACGGTCTAAGTCTCCCTATAGCTCACCTATTGTGCTGGTTAGGAAGAAAGACGGATCAAATAGGTTCTGCGTGGATTACAGAAAGCTAAACCAGATCACAGTCTTCGACACAGAGCCTAAAAAATGCAGAAGACATTTTTGTGAAATTTAGCGGAGATACGATCTTCTCAAAGCTAGACCTGTCAAAGGGTTACTGGCATATTCCAATGACGAGGAAGGCAAGACCTAGGACATCATTCATTACCACCAGTGAAAGTTTTAATTTCATTGTGATGCCGTTCGGATTAGTCAACTCAGCAGCAACGTTCAACAGAATGATGAGGAAGCTATTGGATGGCCTGGAAGGAGCTAACAGCTACATTGATGACATATTAGTCCATACATCCAACTGGCCCAACCATCTGCGTATACTCCAACAGCTATTCGTGAGGATGAGGGACGCAGGACTCACAGCAAGGCCATCAAAATGTATGATAGGCTATAACAAGTTGGAATTCCTCGGACATAAGGTTATAGGTGGAAACGTGGGTCCGCAGGACGTCCTGGTGAGCAGGATCCGGAATGCTCCAGTGCCGCAGACGAAACGGGAAGTGAGAGCCTTCATGGGCCTAGCGGGGTATTACCGGAAGTATACACCCAACTTTGCAACCATCGCAG
Organism: Priapulus caudatus; assembly: GCF_000485595.1. NCBI lineage: Eukaryota > Metazoa > Priapulida > Priapulimorpha > Priapulimorphida > Priapulidae > Priapulus > Priapulus caudatus. Next base: position 5,339 of record NW_014581767.1, read on the forward strand.
CGCCCCTAACAGATCTGACTCGAAACGGGCAGCCAAACAAGATTCGATGGGGTCAAGCGCAGGAGAACACCTTTTTTGCCCTGAAGCGGTATTTGTTGACGAACCCCATCTTCAAGTTGCCAGATATGAATAGATTCTTTATACTGAGCACCGACGCATCGGATACGGGAATCGGAGCGATTTTACTACAAGAGTGGGATGGGGAGCTGTTTCCCGTCTCATATGCGAGTAAAAGGTTATGCCCTAGGGAGAACGCATACTCGGTAATTGAACGTGAGTGTCGCGCGCTAGTGTGGTAAACAAGAAAATACAATACGTTTCTGTACGGTCGCGAGTTCGTGGTACAGACAGATCATCAGCCACTGGCATACTTCAAGACAACTAAAGTAGCTAACGGTCGGTTAATGCGATGGGCACTGTTCCTGCAACCGTACAGGGTCCGCATTGATGCCATTAAGGGAGCCGACAACGTGGGGGCCGATTACCTCAGTCGACTCTCTGTTGGTGATTAAGTTAGGCTAAAAAATTACGCAGAAGGACGGGAAGAGGGGGAGTCTTGACTATATGTAAGAATATAGTTGTAGTTGTGGCGTATGTCACAAGTGACAGAGTTTATATTCACGCGGCATGACCTAAATATATGCCCTAGGTGATTCGTACGCGCGATAGCTGGCGAGTGTGAGACGTGCGGGAGAGGTCAGACGGCCTGGAGTTTTTGTCTGGAATAGACGTGTGAAGGTTGTGTCTGGGATAAATGTGTAAAGTTTGTGTCTGATATAGACGTGTGACGTATGTGTTTGATATAGACGTGTAAAGATTGTGTCTGATATAGACATGTAAATATTGTGTCTGAAGACGATTGAAGTTACGACAATGTAGACGATTGAAGTTACTATTTGAGATGGACCGGTTGGGTTGAGTCTGAGAGAGAGACGTGCGGCCGGAGAAGGAGCCGAAGTGTGTGTTTGAGAGACACTTGTGGCTGGAGAATAGGGGGAAGAAGAAGAAGCCGAAGAAGAGGACTCCCCACGGACAGCAATAAGCTGCTAATGTGATGGAAGACACAATTTGAAGTGCTAGCGGTGAAGGCCAATCTGTTGAAACGATACGTGTAATAAGGAGCATCAACTGACTCAGGAAACTATGGGAACGACGAGGTCGCTGGGACAGCTGTCATCGAATGTGAGGCAGAAAGTGATGAAACAATTGACGACGAACAGCTGTTGGATGTTGACCTACGGGGCAAAGAGACCTACCATAAGGTAGATCTCAGCGCGGAGCTAACTGTGTCGCAGGCCAGAGAAGTCAGATGGCTACTAAAGCAATGCCGCAAAATATTAACCGACACTCCAGGAAACGCCACCCTGGTGGAACATGATATCAAACTGACGACTGATAAACCCGTTCGAGCGCGACCATATCCGTTACCGTATGCGATGAGGGGAGAAGTGGAAGCAGAGATCAAGGAAATGTTACGCTTGGGGGTGATCAAACGGTCTAAGTCTCCCTATAGCTCACCTATCGTGCTGGTTAGGAAGAAAGACGGATCAAATAGGTTCTGCGTGGATTACAGAAAGCTAAACCAGATCACAGTCTTCGACACGGAGCCTACCCCAAATGCAGAAGACGTTTTTGGGAAATTCAGCGGAGATACGATCTTCTCAAGACTAGACCTGTCAAAGGGTTACTGGCATATTCCAATAACAAGGAAGGCAAGACCTAGGACATCATTCATTACCACCAGTGAAAGTTATAATTTCATTGTGATGCCGTTAGGATTAGTCAACTCAGCAGCAACGTTCAACAGAATGATGAGGAAGCTATTGGATGGCCTGGACGGAGCTGACAGCTACATTGATGACATATTAGTCCATACATCCAACTGGCCCAGCCATCTGCGTATACTCCAACAGCTATTCGTGAGGATGAGGGACGCAGGGCTCACAGCAAGGCCATCAAAATGTATGATAGGCTATAGCAAGTTGGAGTTCCTCGGACATAAGGTTGGAGGTGGAAACGTGGGTCCGCAGGACGTCCTGGTGAGTAGGATCCGGAATGCTCCAGTGCCGCAGACGAAACGGGAAGTGAGAGCCTTCATGGGCCTAGCGGGGTATTACCGGAAGTATACACCCAACTTTGCAACCATCGCAGCGCCCCTAACAGATATGGCTCGAAACGGGCAGCCAAACAAGATTCGATGCGGTCAAGCGCAGGAGAACACCTTCCTGCCCTGAAGTGGTATTTGTTGACGAACCCCATCTTCAAGTTGCCAGATATGAAGAGATCCTTTATACTGCGCACCGACGCATCGGATACGGGAATCGGAGCGATTTTACTACAAGAGTGGGATGGGGAGCTGTTTCCAGTCTCATATGCGAGTAAAAGGATATGCCCTAGGGAGAAGGCATACTCGGTAATTGAACGTGAGTGTCGCGCGCTAGGGTGGTGAACAAGGAAATATAATACGTTTCTGTACGGTCGCGAGTTCGTGGTACAGACAGATCATCAGCCACTGGCATACTTCAAGACAGCTAAAGTAGCTAACGGTCGGTTAATGCGATGGGCACTGTTCCTGCAACAGTACAGGGTCCGCATTGAGGCCATTAAGGGAGCCGACAACGTGGGGGCCGACTCAGTCGACTCTCTGTGGGTGATTAAGTTAGGCTGAAAAATTACGCAGAAGGACGGGAAGAGGGGGAGTCTTGACTATATGTAAGAATATAGTTGTAGTTGTGGCGTATGTCACAAGTGACAGAGTTTATACACGCGGCATGACCTAAATATATGACCTAGGTGATTCGTACGTGTAAATATTGTGTCTGATGTAGACGTGTAAAGATTGTGTCTGATGTCGACCAGTGAAGTTACTATTTGAGATGGACCGGTTGAGTTGAGTCTGAGAGAGAGACGTGCGGCCGGAGAAAGGGCCGAAGTTTCTGTCTGAGAGACACGTGTGGCTGGAGAATAGGAGGAAAAAGAAGAAGCCGAAGAAGAGGAGAAGGGACCAAAGTTTGTGTTTGAGAGACACGTGTGGCTGGCGAATAGGAGAAAGAAGAAGAAGCCGACGAAGAAGAGAAGCAGCAGAAGAAGAAGCGGAAGAAGAAGAAGAAGAAGAGGAAGAAAGAAGAAGAAGAAGAAGAAGAAGAAGAAGCCGAAGAAGAAGCGAATGAAGAAGAAGCCGAAGAAACAAGAAGAACGAGAACCCCATCTGCGGTTTTGCTGTAACAGTTCTTAATCATTTATTAGTCAATTTATATATAGTTTTTCGTAATATTGCAATTGAGGGTTGTGCTGGTGTCAACGTTGAACTGTTACATGGTTTATTAAACTTTTCATTATCTGACATTGCTAAACATTTCCGTCTACAGTGTATGAGTGCGTGCACTTACTAGCCCTAGCTTCAACTCGTAACACCGTGCATGAACATTGCCAGAACGTCGATCACCACTCTGCACACGTGCACTTTGCAGACTCCATTGAGCAAGCCCTGTAGCAGTATTCCCAGACACTGAGTAAATATGAAATAATATCCGTGACACTATGCACAGCATAGCTATAGGGACACGTTTGGAATGACAGAAAAGCAGAACCCAGACTGAATGGAGACCGGAACCGCTGAATTTGAACCTGCTATTGAAACCAAGTAGGCGACTGCCTGAGAATATACTTGCAGTACTCATACTCAGCAAAGCGAGAATGGATGCTCAATGGACCTCAAGAAGCAGCACCATGCAGTAGCTACTTGCTGCAACTCGGTCAGAATACCCAACGTTCTGCTAACTAGCAACATTTCCAGCGGGTATGACGGACTGACAGAAATATGAAAGATCTATGGTGAATTGTCATGATAAGTTTTTTCAGGTATGATAGCCTAAAAAGAGCCTTTGGACCCATAACAAACAAGACTACACCACTGAAGTCATCTGCATGTGATACCATCGCACAACGAACGAAGTAAGTTGACGTAAAGATGGAGCAACTACTATGAAGAGTTCTGCTCATGAAATAAAATATCATCACGGACACTGCGAGACCACCTGCCTGCTTGTCGTGGAAGAACATGGCCGTAGGCTGAGCAAAATCATGAGGAGGAGGAGGGGCAAAATTTCATGACTCAACGGTGTAATGATGAGCGACGGGCGCAGCTCTTGATCGACGTCCATAGTGTGGTGGAGGTGGGTCTGAGACAAAGCTTTCACGGATAAGTGCCCAAAAAAATCTTTACAAAATAAAGCCTTTTTATGTGTATTTTAATTTTGCTCCAAAGTCTAGGGGGCAGCTGTCCGCCTTGACCCCCCCCCCACAAGCTACGGCCCTGAAGAGGTTAATGGTCTCCCTCATATGGAAGAGCACACGAACACACACACACACACACACACACACACA
>NW_014581768.1:0-9724 GCF_000485595.1 Priapulus caudatus
TATTGTCCTTCTCGGCGTGTCACATGCAGCTCCCGTGTAACTGGCCAGGCAGGACAATCCTCATCATCACATCATCATCAAACTCATCATCATCATCATCATCATCATCATCATCATCATCCCCCCTTATTACCACGATTACCATCATTGCTTCTCAGCCGTTGTCGCCATCATTAATCTCTAGAAATATCTTCATCATCGTTATTATTGTCATCATCATTGTGATTGTTACTATAAAACCTTGACTAATATCACACATATTGTCACCCCTAACCGGGAATAATTATCACGATATCATAAATTCTTGGTTATTAATATTACTTCACCTGTGCAGTTGGTTACACTATAGCTTATTTAGCGAGAAATACATGAGCTCAAATACCTAACCTGATTAACGATGAGATAGCATGAGCTTAGATTAAATATATGTAGATAAATAAATATAGTAACCAATTAATAAAATAAATTAACTAAACAATTAATTAACTAATAAATGAATGAATCAATGAATCAATGAATCAATGAGTGAATGAATGAATGAATAAATGAATGAAGGAAGGAATGAATGAATTAATAAATTACCTACGAAATACAACAAACAAAAGAATATAATTAAAAAACTAATAGTTTTACATAAACGTGTGTCTGGTCTGCCTCCACATACTTATTGCTAGCAGAACCTGTTCGATCTCGGTAAGGCTCACCTTCCTTATATGGTGAGACGGACAGAGCACACGCTGCAATATCTCTGATCACGAGACAGGGACCAATCTACTCTAATCAATCCAGTGCTATTCTTCTAAAAATACAGCTCTTGTTAGAGTTCGTTTTCAGCTGACCTCATGGTTCCTGTATGTGGACAGACTAGGAGTCCATAGCTATCAGTCCCTAAATTATAACTTACTATTCCCTTTCGCTCTTGAATTCTAACGTGTGCATCTAAGAATCCATTGCCTGTTCAACCGAGTGTAGAGGAGCACACAATAGAGGGCCAATAATAGTATGGATATAATTTTTAAAGTAACAGAAAAAATGAAATAAATAAATAAAGACATAACGTAAGTAATAGAAATGATAAATATCATTAAGTAAATAAATAAATCACTATATCGAAATGTTTCATGTCATACAGACAATTTCATTTCATCTAATATTCATGATAGGTATGTGCTAAACTACGCACTATAAAGTTAGTATTATTTTCGACCTGCAGTGTTTCTTGAAACTTAGTACGACATAAAATTATCTCTATACAGGATCGTCCTTTATATCCTATGAATACCACTTCGCAAAAATTTCGCCAAATACTATGTGCATATATTGTCAAACCGTTCAATCTGGGAACAAATCAAGGATATGAATACTGAAAGCATAGATTAAAAAAAAAAATGATCATACAATATAATATGAAAAAAGTACCATTAAACGAGGCCGTGTCTGTTGCTGTCTCTATAACCAGTGTGCATTGATTGCATATTCGCAAATTGCTCGACTCTGTTTCCGTACGTGTTTGATTATCTGGTGATATGATTCCTAACGCGTCTATGGTCATCTAGAGAGACATTTGATACGTTTTTGTATATATGGTATCAGCTTCCATAATGGTATATATGTAGATATGTAGATATAATTTTTTTATGTATTTGTTAATCTGATATATATGTGTTTTTAGTTACGTGCTCAGCAAACGCCCGCTCTATACATTTATCATAGTATTAACAACTACTCGGGACCAAAAAAGGTACGACACTCAATGTTCCCTGATGTCCTGCGATTTTTTACGCGCGGTGCCGTCACTGCGGGCTGCCCCTCCCCATGCCTCACGCCCGTTACGTAAATAATAAATCAACAATGCACATGACAATAAACTCGTAATCAATTGAATTCATGTCGGTAATGTTGCCGCTAGGTACATTCCGCGCACAGTCAAGTTAGCACGGCGCCAGCTCAGTGCTAAACGCTCCCGAGAGGCTGCCCGTTTACATGATCTTGTTACAGAATTACTAAATGATTTACGTGAATCGTTACCGCGTTAACTTAGTTTTTCAATAGCTTAATGCGTCGCGATAAATGCATTTGTACAAAGCAGACGAGAATTGCTTCAGTGTTTACCAGAACGTGATAGATGTTTTGATGCACGAGAACTAGAAGATGGGCGCAACCCGACGGACCCGGCATAAACAATATATCACCCCAGACCCAACTTCGGTTTTTCTGCGGCTTCTTGTTATTTATAACGCCGACGTCGCAATACACACACGCCACCTACACCCAGCGTCAAAAAGCACCATTTTGAGAGAGGCGCCACGCACGCCGTCCTACTGCAAAATCAAAGACGAAGAAGCACCCCGGGATGTACCCCGATCAGGAAATACTCGAGTCAGTCTGAAGAAATCGCCATTGGGACGACGGTTGTGTATCATGTGCGGAATGAACTGCATGACCGTATTGCCTCAGCTAGGCATTACAGTCGATCGCACTTTGCAGAGTTAAGCTGTCATTGTTTGTACGTTGTCGCTTTCTTACTGTTGATTGTTTTTGTTTCGATTGTATCAATTAATTACCCATGTGAACGCCGAGTTTGACGATGGGTTGGCTGACGCATTTGTGGAAATAGCTTACCCTGCTGTAAGTACCATAACTATAGGATGTGATATACTCGCTGTTGGTATATAACATCGTGCATGTTAGCTGCGTAACCTAACCTTAACATATTAACTGCCATAACCAGGATTGTATAATATATACTATATCATACTTAAATGAAGATAAAATCGAAGATAGATAGATAGACTCCATTAGATCTCATAACTATATAGATTAACGATCGATCGATCGATAGATAAACAGATCATACAATAGACATATAGATAATAGATAAATAGATAGATAGATCGATTGACAATAGATAGATAGATAGATAGACATAGATAATAGTACTAGATAGATAGATTACGCTAGTACTAGATAAAGATAAGAAGATAATCGATAGATTAGATAGATTGGAGATAGAAATAGATAGATAATAATATATTATACATAGATCTGTATATTAATTTATATTAGCACATCTTAATATAACCATCAACCCTATAGACTTATAACATGTACCCATACGCGCAACTGTTAACGCGATACCTCATTATAACAACCTAAACGCTGTGAATGACAGACTCAGCAATAGTAGGTGTCCCTTTCAGGGCGAGCTATAAGAAAGCCACTTACAGGGTTAGGCGGGTCAAGACTGAGCGTACAGTTTGCATGTGCCCAGGCAGGCCTATGTCTGATCTGTAGCGCGTATAATATTAAACGTTGAATCAGCCAGTATACAATTTGCAAGATTAGCAATGAGTTCAATCCCACTTAATCATGTAATACTTTACGATAAAGTAAGTACATAAGAATATAGTGTGGAAATGAACAACATGAACTAAGTCGAAATACAATTAAGATTATATTCTTCCAAATCACTCGCGTGGAAACAATAATTAACATGCAAATTAACAAGCTGCAATACGAACACGCACTACTTGTGGGTATATCACAAGAATATGAGTGCAGCACCGTAAGCAATGCCTTAAAATAGAAGGTAGAATATATGCCATTTTATGATAATAACAAACTATAAGATGTCGGCAGTGCAAATACTTAACATGGAAATCCGGCCAGTTACTCCATTTAACGGTCACAGTAATACATAGTTATTCGCCCGAAAAAATAATTTACCCGACATACCCGTCCGTATAACCTAACGGATAACAAGAAAATTACAAGCTATCGAATGTGGACAATAATAACACGCCATACCCTCCGTATCCATATAAGTCATAAGCCGTCGTACTACAGGAGTCCCCTTAATCCGAGCTACAGACACAGTACTACAAGAGTATCGTGAAAGAAGCAAGAAGAATCGTAATTACATTGCAGAAATCTGCCGTATAAATATAACACAACATCATCAGCAACGCATTTAGGATAAATTAATTACAGAATTATTAGTGTGGAAACATAATTAACATGTCCATTACGCGTGAATAGCCTTTAGAAACATAGATTTAGAACAAAACCTTACACAGCGTTACTGCGGAAATATTAAACCACAACATTTTGCCGGTTATTGGACAATGTAAGCATAGAATCTCGCTGTTCACATAACTTAACACGACATTCTGCGGCATCGTATTAGGATATCAATTACAAGATATTGATCGTTGTGCATAAATTAACATGACATTCTGGCGGATTACAAATTAGAATGATGTCATTACACGAGATATGATTTCGTTATGTTCCGATAACTGACATACACTGCCGTCGAATACATTTGAATAATAGTACTTACCAACATAGACATCGGTGTGCATACTATTAACATGTCTATTTTGCGGATTACAATTAGGGAAATAGAAATCCCAAGATATGCACCTCGGTGTGCCTATAATCTAACATGTCATTTGCGGATTACAATCTAGGTGGCTAAAGTAATAACTAGATAGACATCGCTGTGCCATATAATTAACATGTCATTTTGCGGATTCCAATTTAGGGCAAAGTAATAAAAGCATTATGATATCGGTGTCATAAATTAACATGTTCCATTTTGCTGGATTACACTTCGGGAATCAGTAGTTAATAACAATAAATGGATCGGTGCGTATAATTAACAGGCTTCCGTGAAAGATCCAATAAGGGATAGATATTCAATTACATTAGCGTCGAGCTCGCGAGCGAGAGAGCGAGAGAGAGAGAGCGAGAGCGCGAGAAAGAGAGCGCGCGACGAAGAGCAGAGCGCGCAGAGAGCAGAGAGAAACATGCGAAAGAAAGAGAGAGAGAGAGAGAGAGGGAAGAGAGAGGCGAAAAGAGATGGAGTAGAGCAAAAAAGAGAGAGCGGGAAGAGACACGGATAAAGCGAGAAGAGAGAGAGGAGAGAGAAGTGCGACGACGGAGAGAGCACGCGCGAGAAAAAGCACACGCGAGAGGAGAGAACGGATAGAGAGAAAGCAGAGAGAGAGAGAGAAGAGCAAGAGAGAGAGAACAGAGAGAGAGAGAGAGAGAGAGTGCGCGAGAGAGAGAGCACGCGCGAGAAAAAGCACACGCGAGAGAGAGAGATCGCGAGCGAGAGAGGAGAGCGCGCGCGAGAGAGATGCGCCAGCGCGCACGAGAAAAGCACGCCGCGAGCGAAAGCACACTCGAGAGAGCGAGAGAGAGATAGCAGCGCTGCGCCGCGCCGACGAGAGAGAGGAGAGAGAGAGAGAGAGTCGCGCCGCGACGTCGAGAGAGAGGGAGCGCGCGCGCCGACGAGCGAGAGAGCGCGTGAGAGCAGAGCGCGCAGTGAGAGAGATCGGAGAGAGAGGATAGAGAGAGGGAGAGCGAGGGAGAGAGGGAGCGAGAGAAAGCGCGCACGGCGAGAGAAGAGAGCGCGCGCGAAGAGAGAGAGCGCGTGAGTGAGAGAAAGAGAGAGAGAAGAAGAGGCGCGCGTTGAGAGAGAAGAGAGAGGCGCGCGCGCGAGAAGAGAAGGCGCACGCCGAGAGAGAGAGAGAGAGAGAGAAATACGAGAGAGTGAGAGGGAGAGCGAGAGTGCGCGAGAGAGCGCGCGCCGAGCAGCAGAGCGCCGCGCGAGAGACGAGCAAGAGAGAAGAGAAGAGAGCGCGCTCGAGCTAGCTGAGAAGAGAGAGAGAGAGATTGCGAGAGAGCGAGAGCCGTGAGAAGAGAGAGAGAGAGAGAGAGAGCGCGCCGCGAGAGAGGAGAGAGACGAGCAGCGCGCGCGCGAGAAATCGAGAGAAGTAAAGAGAGAGATCCGAGAGAGAGAGCGCGATAGAAAGAGAGGCGCGCGGCAGAAGAAGAGAGAGAGTGGCAGAGATCAGATAGAGACGAGAGCAGTTGTCCCAGGGAAGAGAGAGAGCGCGCGAGCGGAGAGAGAGAGAGCGATAGCAGAGGGGAGAAAGCTGCGCGCGAAAGAGAGAGCCGGCCCCGAGAGCATAGACGAGAGCCGCGGCGAGAGAGAGCGAGCGAGAGAGAGAGAAAGCGCGCGCCGTAGAGAGAGAGAGAGAGAGAGAGAGAGAGAAGCGCGCGCGAGAGAGAGAAGAGAGAGAGAGGCTGCGCGCGAGAGCGAGAGAGAGAGCGCGCGGCGCGGGCGGAAGAGAGAGCATTAATCTTGTTCGTAATATTGTAATGTAATTTGTATTCTGTACAATCGTTTGCGGTTTAGCTGTTGTGTCTAGAATAAAGGCATTACAATGAATATGATTGTGTTGAGTGATATTATAGGTTTTGTAAAAATACATTAATGCAAGCTGCATATTATACTGAGCTAGTCGGCTGAAACACCTTCACTTATACGGGGTCAGCTTAGATAGATTATTGCATCAAAATGCCCTTACTTACTGCAGTGACTAGATAATACGACTAGGAAGCGATGATTATAGTATGCATGTATATATATATAGAGAGAGAACGAGAGAGAAAGAGAGAGCAAGAGAAAGAGAGAGGAAAGAGAGAAAGAGAGAGAGCAGAGAGCGAGAGAGAGAGAGACAGAGAGCCAGAAGAGAGAGAGAGAGAGCGAGAGAGCGAGAGAGAAGAGAAAGGAGAAGAGAGAGAGAGAGAGAGAGAGAGAAGCGAGAGAGAGAGAGAGCGCGCGAGAGAGCGCGCCACGAGAGAGAGCGCGCGAAGAGAGAGAGAGCGAGAGCCGAAGCGACCGAGAGAGTGAGAGGGAGAGAGAGAGAGCGACGAGAGAGAGAGAAGCGCGCGAAAGAGAGAGAGCGCGCGACAGAGAGAGAGAGCGTTCGAGAGAGAGGCGGAGAGAGAGAGAGAGCGCGCGCAGAGAGCGACGAGAAGAGCGCGAGAGAGAGAGCGGTGAGAGAGAGAGAGAGAGCGCGGCGAGAGAGAGAAGAAGACGCGCGCGCGCAGGAGAGAGAGAGAGAGCGCGAAGAGAGAGAGCGCAAATAGAGAGAAGTGCGCGCAGCGCGAGAGCGAGTGCAAATCAAAATGAAAATTGAATTTGAAATAAAAATTGAAAATGAATTGAACTAAAAAAAATGAAATTTGAAATGAACATGAAATGAATTGAAATGAAAAATGCATTTGAAATGAAAAGAAATTTGCAATGACAATGAATTGCAAATGAAAATGAATTGAAATCGAAAATCAAAATGAATTTGAAGACAAATGAATTTTGACTAAAAATGCAATTGAAATGAAAATGAATTTGAAATGAAAAGGAATTTTGGGTATTGAACAATGAAATTGGAAGAAATGAAAATGAATGTGGAAGAAATGAATTCGTTGACATTGAAAATGAATTTGATCATGAAACAATGAACTTTAGATAAAAAATGAATTGAAATGGAAAATGACTTTGGAATGAAAATGAATAAACATAAATAATAAAAAATATCCGTAGTCCATCTCGGCCCACCAATCTCGCGGTGGCCGAGATGGCTACGGATATGGTGGGGCGAGTGCCTACTTGACTCCACCAGGAGCAAACGCTCCTTGTAAATTGTTGTTTGATTTATCGATCGGCGCGGCGTAGATAAGCAAGTTTCTGATGTATATTCCAGAAAAACACACATTTACTCATTAATAAACGTATTAATATCCACTATAATTGCATTTTGTGTGTAAATGTGTTATTTTCATCTTCATCTAAAGTAGAGCGGGTCCGCTCTCTGTATTTCGACATACGTAACGACGTATATCGCCGTACTGTCCTATAGCCCGCCCTCGCTCCGTCGCCGGAAGCGTGTGTGTGTGCGGCGCCTTTGCGTGTGCGCGCGCGAGTGTGCCTAATGGCTTGGCGTGCGTGTGCGCGTGTGTGTGTGTGTGCGGTGCAATGTGTGCGCGCGTGTGCCTATGCAGCCGTTTGCTGTCTGTTCCGTCACACGAGGACGCTGTATAACTCACATCACACGTGAGCCGGGGGACTCAACCCCGATTAATATAACATATAATATCACTATAATTGCAATTCTTTGTGTAAATGTACAAAACACGCACGTATACACGCACGTATACACGCACGTATACACGCACACACGCACGTATACATGTACGCACGTATACACGCACGCGCACACGCACGCATACACTTACACTCGCACGTATACACGCACGCACGTATACAAGCACGCACACACGCACCAATAAACGCACACACGTATACATGCACGCACGTATACACGCACGCACACACGCACGTATGATGGGGTCCAAGCCTCCCTCCCTGGCATCTGCAATACTCTCTAATTTGCAGTGCCATCCGGGAGTGTCATCTGGAATACTCCATAATTTTGATGCACATAATGTAATGACATAAGGGCTCATAACGAAAAACAAAAACAAAATACAATCCACGACATTACGTGGCATACGAATACGTATTGCCGCGCTTGGCGCACGGAATACTGTTTGAAACATGTTTAGTCCCGGTGTCATATCTACTTCTCAGTCGTTCATATTGTTAGTTAGTACCTTTCTAGTTTGAATGTCTGATCTTGGCATTTATAAAAAAAGCCAGATATCAACACCCAAACAACGAGAGAACTCTTGGTAAATATTATCCGGGAAAGCATAACTTTGCTGATTTCTTCAAAGAACTAAAATTCTTTCAGTGAGGCGACAAAGCATGAGAGGGGGTCAAAGCCCTTTTCGGACGTCGGATGCCGACCGATTTACAGAGTATTCCGCACGCCAAGCTGCGGTACTCCGTACGCGGCGATGGCAGTATAACGCATTCGTATGCCAGGTAATGTCATGGATTCTGTGTTTTTCGTTATGATCCCTTATGTCATTCTCGTAAAATCTGTCTTTTCGAGAAGGCAACAACAAATTTATAAAAAATTTTCTGGAGTATTCCAGATGCCAGGGAGGGGGGCTTGGACCCCCCTCAAGCAGAACATACAGATCCCATGATTTGACACACAGATCGAAACATTTGTAAATAAAAATAAAATTAAGTAATCGGCCGACCGTCCGACCCTTGAACCCCGAGGTAGGTCTGTTACAGCAACACAACCATTTTTTCTGGCCTTATGCTGTTCACACAGGGTTACGTTAGCACCTACCTCCAAGAAACGGTCTTGCTAATCACTTTGTATACCCACTCAGTCGCACAGCCTTGTCGGGCTAGTTAGCAGCTATAGACTTCTATTACTATAGTATAGGGCTATCTAGTCTAGACTATATTACTATTAGCCAATATTTCATCATATTGATCCTACCTTCGTCAAAATCGAGCTTCTCTTCATCTTTCCGATTTGCCATCTTTCCACTTGCATTCAATCACTCACTGTGACACTGAGTCGTGTCACACCTTGCCTTGCCTTTACTTAGGCTGTCAAACTTCGGTTACCAATAGCAACCAAACATGTGTCTGTGGTTGAGTCCCTCGGCTCACGTGTGATGTGGTTATCGCGTCCTCGTGTTGCTAACAGCAAGCAAATGCCGCATAGGCACACGGCGCGCACACAGGCACACGCACACACACACACACACACACACACACACACACACACGCGCGCGCGCGCGCGCGCACGCACGCACACGCATAGGCAGGCACACGGCGCGCGCACACGCAAAGACGCACGCACGCGGCACACACACACGCTCCTGCGACGGAGCGAAGGGCTATAGTACCAGTAGGCAGTACGTACGTACGTATGTCGAATTACGAGAGCCGAGACCCTCTCATAACTTTAAGATGAAGATGAAAATAACACATTTACAC
>NW_014581769.1:0-9720 GCF_000485595.1 Priapulus caudatus
TAGTGATCTAAAAGGAGTTGTGAATTTCATTCCTTTTTTGATAGAAAAATGCAGGGAGCAGGCTGATGTAATTTATGGTGGGAATGTTGACAGTGTAAGTTTGATAGGCTGGGACATTATTCCGTTGACTTAATATCCAATAAATAATAATATATGAGCTAATTATAATTTTGGAGAGTAGGAATGTTTAAAGCTGGCGATAAGGTGAGATTTAAAGGGTATGATGGAGGTGTTGCGGATGAAATCTTTTCAGTAGGAGAGAAGCTAACAATAATTATGGTAAACCAATTGACGAGGCAGTTGAGTATTATGCTGAAAATAAAAACGGAGATGATTCGTACGTATATGATGATGAAATCGAGCCATACAGAAATACATTAAAAGGCAAGAAATAAAAGCCACAATAATTTAGAATTACAAAAGGTAAAGAGGCTTCACGTAGTAAGGACGAAAGATGGAAACGTAGTAGCGTTGAACGCGGGGGGAGAGAACGTCATACCTAACAGAAAAAGCGGCTATAGCAGCAATACACAAGCAAATACTTGATGCTAACTCAAGTGAAGGTTCTGATTACAAAGATTAGTGATTTTTTATTAGCGCTGAATAGAGCAATTAAATTAAAAATGAGGTTAAAATGACAGCATGAAAAAACAAGAAATGATTAAGGAAGCCAATCGCTTGCTTGATCGCATTGAATATAATTTACACTTTATAGGTTGAGTCTATTAAAGCAAAGAAAAGAAAGTAAATGATAGCAGCTGTATTTGCACTTATGGAGTCAGACATTGAAAGCTCATTTGTTCATGATATAGTTCAAAGCAAAAAATCTGCATACAGGAAATGTTAAAAATAAAGAAGGAAAGAGTAATAATGGCTTATGATTTAAGGTTCGAAAAAGATTTTGGATTTGAAATTCGCGAGTGACATATAAAACGTGTTATTAGGTGAATACTTCTCAGTTGTGCCATTTTTGAGCTGGGTTGGACTAAAATTGGTATAATTAGAAGGCAAAATAAGGAGTGAATATGAGCCATGAAAAACTAATTTCCTTGCTAAATCGTGGCGAGTTCAAAGAAGGAATGAAGGCAGATGTATTAATTAAGCTGCTTTAGAGAAATTAACAATTGATGAGATGGATGTAATTGCATTTTAATTGTGGATAGCAGCAAGAGAAAAAATGTCAATTGCAAACATGGCAAAAGAAACAATGTTGGCAAGAATAGGAAAAGTGTTGCGAGATGTAGCTCTTGATAAACTTGAAGATGAACTATCAACTCATTGAAAATATATTGAGGTTAAAATCATGACAGTGATAGAGAGAATGAATAAAAGGCATACATACAAGAGATAAAAAAAGAAAGGAGAGATTAAGCGCAAGTGATGCACTATACATGCATGGTGAAATACAACATACTTTCCTAATCTTAGCTCAGAAGAAATTACTAAGGAGATGGGCAAATGGCTTTAATCATAGCTGAAATAGTAGTTGGGATATTGGTATTATCTGTAGTAGTTGTATACGGTGTTGCAATGATGGCCAGAAAAAGACATGGAAGGGTATTAATGCAGTTCAATTTTAAAATAGAAATAGACGGAAAACAGAAAGCTTCCTTGGACAGATTGCAGATGTAGTTGATGAATACGCAACATCTGATATGTCGGTAAATTTATAAATCATACAGTAGTACATAAGCTACTTATTGACAAGAAGCTGAAATGTATTCCTTTAGATTCAAGAAGTATATCACTAACAATGATGGATATGGTTAGTGACAATGGAGCTATCCTAAAGGATATAAACCAATAGGACAGATATTTCAAACTACTCAGTTTAAAGCCAACCACAAGACCTACTAGAGACACTAATGCTACTGGTATATGATGCAAGCTATGCTCTAGCATATTCTTACGCGTGTACGCCATTGATAATAGACATACTGCTTAGCATATTTTGACGCTTCCCATTCGCATATACATTATTCCATTGTACTGCAATAGCCGAATAGCAGTAGCAAAATAGCACCGATTACAATAAGAACTGCTTTTAATGCGAATTTTCAGCAGCCTTACCTATTGCTAATCCTACAAAGAAGCTAAACGCCAGCATTGCAAGCGCACTGGCAATATTGCCATTATCCAGTTGTTGTACGACATCATAAATTTCTCCGTTAGTAAATTTTATATTATTACATTAAAAACAGAGTAAAAATATATTAATATTTGCGTCTATTCTCGATAGATGCCGTATACAGGAGTAATGGGGTTGATTTTAACGTATGTAGGAAGCGAAAGATGGAATATCAAAAAACAATAAATTTTCTTGGTATACATTTTAGGTTCGATTGTATCAATTTTTTTTCATTCATGGGATAATGGTTCTTGGCTGGGAATGAGTACATAGCCCTATACATTGTCGATAACAATTAGCTTAGGTGTTGTTGGCTTTCCAGCGCGAAAGTAGCAACTAACCAGAGCTTTACATTTCAGCCGTTTTAGTTTAGTATTGATCAGCATGTTCCTTAATTATGCGGAACTCTGATCGTTCAGCACACGAAACAGAACGATCAGAGAACGGACATCTCAAGAACGAGTGCCAGAAAATACAAAAGCGCAATAATTTGCTTAAAAAAGGCTATGAAGAAAGTCTAAAAGAGCATTCTATTTCTGCACAGAAGTTCGTTTCTGATAATATTAGGACTGCGAAATTAGCTATTCTAATGCACTTAAGCTTGCAAATGATAGCCTGCAGTTGCATAGAAAAGAGATAGCTAGGCTTGGAGAAGAACTCGCGACAGCAAACGCAAATATAAGAAAGAATAGGTATAAGCGACTGCAAATAAAAAAGCAGTTTTTAAGTATCAAAAAACAGATTGAAGGCCATTGAAATAAAAGAAAGAACTGAGCAATATTAAAATATCTGGTCTTTCATCTAAGATCAGCGATGCGCAAATATTAATATAGCGTTCCTGAGCCTAAAGAAGCCTTCATATTTTAAAATAAGAAGTGAAGAAAATACTGGTATTTCAGCAGAAAACAGTATCAGCATGATTTACATTTTGTCTTTTCTTGCGCGATAATTCTTGTTGGCGTTATTTTCGTTCAGGCATGAGGCCAGATAGAATCAAGGTGAGAAAAAGAGTCTAATCGTTCAGAATAGAAGATTAATAGGAACGGTTCAGTGGCATTTAGAAGGGCGAAATCAAGAAAGGACAGCAAATTGTTAAAACTGTCATCTGAGCTAGAAAATCAAACAAAGCGAGGCGCTGTACTTTTCTAAAAATGTCGATCTATTAAGTGAGGAATTATCAAAAGTTTACACAGGACAGAATAGAGACGTCACAAGTTGTAAGTGATGCGATTATTAAAGAAGGAAAGGCTGAGGCCTGTTTTGATAAAACAAAAAGCGCTTGAGGCGGCTAAAACTATGACATCATCGATCATAACATGATTCTTAAAATGATTAAAAACCGTGCGTTCATTCGACAAAACCGAGAACTGTAATCAATATCGGTAATATCAGAGCATGTAAAAGCAAACTACATCTGAGTCCAGAATGCTGCAGTAAAAGATGGAATTTCTATTGGCCTTTAAAAGTGGCTACTTAGTAAATAAAGGTAATTCATACGCTTATCCTGCGCAAAGACAGAATTAAGAGTGGTGAAATAGTGGCTAACTTCAATGATAAATATGGGCATCATTACTTCTCTATGATAGGCGCAGAGTTGGGGCAGTAGGAGGCATACTTTTACTAATCAACATTGTTGATATTCTTACTATTGCTTTCGTTTTTTGGCACGGGTTATTTATCTGCGGGAAAGCGCCAGATATTGACTCAAGAAGAAGGCATTCCTAACAGGTACTTCAAAACTATTTCAGTGGTTATAGTGCTTTATTTGATCGCTATCCAGAGTTGTTTTTGCGAATTCTGAATACATTTCTGAATACATTAAAATAATGGTTATTTCATCGTGTGGACTTATTGCATTATTTGGAATGTGGGTGTTGGCGGATAGGATCAATGTCACATAGAGGTCACTTGCATTCGATCTTTGTCTGCTGTTTGCTTTGGCTCTATTTTTCTATCAAATTTCTAACTATATGTTCGAAAATAATGACGTTTCAAGGCTAATTTTCTTAGTGTCTTTTCTTTCGTATTGTGGTCATTTGCTACTAGATGATATGACAACGAAGACAAAAAGAAGGCATTTAGGTTGATTTCAAGTAAAGGAAATAAGAGTGAGCTGCGTATTATTGGCAATGCTTTTCTGCATCACCTTTTGCTATAAATAGCCCTATTGAGCTATATTAATTGTTGATAACACTTATGATTTAATATATAATTTGAGAACGGGAATAAAGTTAAATTAACGCGAAATGTAATGGAAATATCAGCAGAGTTTGCGGCTAAAGTGCCTAAAAATATCCGCCCCATATATTGAAGATATAAGTCAGGAATTACGTAGAAATGGGAGAAGGATACATTCTTAGCAATTCAGAGATTGCTAAGCTTTGCGATGGCTGGTGATAAAAGGCATAGAAGGGTTAAGGAAATCCGTAGATTTTTGCTTGATAGCGGTGTTTTTATTGCAAGATGGAAACAGAGGCAAGTTACGCAAAAATAGAAAACATCCTAGGGTGTCCGCAAGGGTGTCCACAAGGGGTTCAGAAAATAGGGTGAATAGGGTCCGAACGAGAAAACAATGACTTAGAATGATGATAAAACTAATGACGTGCCTACTTTTCTACTGTATTTCAGCGAAAATAACATCATCTGAATTGCCTGATAATATCCCTACTATTAAGGTGGCAAGAAGGCGCTATTAGATGAAGCTATCAATAACGTGGCATGTTATCGGTAATTGTTAGTCATTCTCTGAGTATGAGGCACTACAAACATAAGCAAATATGCAGCTAAGCTACAGTGAATATTGATACTGTTAACGGTGCTTTTATGTACTGATTATTTGGCGCGATTCTTTGAAGCTGGCAAGTATTGTAATGTTAGACGATTTAACGGCCGTCTATTATCGAGCTGCTGGAAACTAATAACCTAGATGCATTAAGTAAAGATGTAATACACGCTGCAAACATATTTAAGATCATCGTGTTATTGACGCCAATGATCGGTGGGCATCTTTTGACACAGATCATGGAAATATTTTGCGGCGACGTCAAAGGAAGACGTGTTTTACTCGGATTCTTGAAATGGAGAGGCAGAAACAAAACCTTCGAAAAGAAAATGAGATGATTGTATATGCTGAAAAAGTGAAAACGGTAATGACAAATATTAGCTGGATTGCAGTTGGTAGCTAAGTACATTGTATATCCGATTGCATTATTGTTGTCAGAAGCAAGAGAAGGAAAAAGCGTATTTAGCGTGTATGATAAACAAGCCATTGGTAGGAAGAAAAATGAAGTTTGATAAATTCATGTATCTAATGCAGCATGTTCAGCAAGTATAATAATGCTTGCTGTTCAGTGGAGTAGTGAATGAAAATATTGCATATGGAACAATAGCGTTTCAATTTATATCATTGCCTATGTTCTTAATGCAACAAATAAAAGCCAATCTGTTGATCAGATCGATGATGATGTAAAAGAAGTTAAAGAAGTTAAGAAAAAACCTATCATAACAAAAACAGAACTAGATAAGCGCGAGAAAAAAATACTTGATGCTGCTTTATACCCACTTGATGAATATAGTCCTGTCGCTAATATTGATAAAAGCGATGGTTTTGATAATTCATATAGACTTAGTAAGAGCATTCCTGACGAAAAAGTGTTAGAATTAAGTCAGGCATGGAAGCAAATATAATCGTAGAAGACGGTAGGATGACAGTATGCAAGGGATGAGTCGTTTTATGATGAAGTGATATTGGATAATGACAAGGTTCTATCTAGGATTCGAGAAGAAGATGCCCTATATATTGGAAGTACTTTGATAAAAGGCTAACTAATAGCATATGATTGTCTCGGCGAGTCAGGGAATGGTCAAACATATTTATTACAAAGGATTTTAATGAGCTTGGAAAGATTTCAAATAAATCAAGTGCAATCATTGATTTCAAGCCGTCGTTCAGAACTATAGACGTAGAGAAATCATTTAATAAGGCTAATAAGCCTAACAATGTTTATCTATCAAGACGCGCCAATAGAGATAAACCCCAGTTCAAGCCGCCAAATTTACAAAGCTTGATGAATGTGATATAGAAAGATTCTTCTTATGATATAGCAAACCGTGTTGCAGCGAGTATTTAAGTCTGTTTACTCAACAATTGGTGAGCAGCGGTACGCCACATTGATAAAAGCTATTACTGACGGATTGAATAGTAGCGATAGATTCAATTTCTCAAAGCTAACAGATTCAGCTAAGAAAAGAAATTGATAACGATGACGGAGGTTCAGAGAACGAATATCCTAACGAGATGTTCTTGCAAATAAGCTAGAACCATTGATAAAGGCTAATATATTCTCTGGCGGATCAAAAGGTGGGATAAGATATTTAATGATAAGGAGCATAAAACAACTGTTCTCCAGTTAGGCAGAATTCACGGAGTAGTAAAAAAGCTAGCGCTGAATTCCTGCTATGGGGTCTGTATGATTATGCTGTTTCACGGTGTGATAAACATACACGCGCTGCCGCAATTATTTTAGATGAATGCCATAACATTAAAGTACTCAGATGATACTCCAGCTTTTAAAGTAATGAAGAAGGCAGATCATTTGGGTTATCAATTGATAATGGCAACACAAGGCGTATCAACACTTTGTATGGCTGAACTTGCAACAATATATCAAGCCTGCACATATGATTGTATTCAAGCCTGCGATACAGAAATAGATACATTTGCAGGAATATTAAATAAGCGAGATGATACATTTACGTTAAGCCAATGGAAACGTAAATTAGCAAACTTAAAACTAGGTGAGTGCTATTCAATAGGGCTTGATGGGGTGCAGTTTGTTAGCGTTAAAGAAATTTAATTAGGAGTAAATATTATGAGTCAAGAAGTAGGATTTAGATCAAGATAGCCAGGGATATCAGGAGCAGAAGGTAGTGTGTTAGCTGATATGCCAGCAATGCAGCAGAGGCGTGAAATACAGTGGAAAATTTTAGGGCTTCTTCGCGTTTCAGATTATCTGCGGAATAATTATTGCCGTATGTGTGACTAGTATGCCTTGTAGCGAGCAGGGTATGCATCAGCCCATCAGCTTTTATATCTAAATATTTTGGGTATACATTAGCGACAAGCTTTTGGAAGTGTGTTTTTTATGGTTTCTGCGTGGACTCTGTATAGAGGAAGATATGCGCCAACAATGGCGGCAGTATTTATGCTAACAACTATGATCCTTAGCGGGGCGCTAGTTAAAAACAAATATGACAATTCATTGCGAGGCGTTGGAGAATGGGCTGTAGATGCTGTTGCTGGAGGAAAATACAAAACTACGAAGCCATGAAAAACATACTCAGCAGGAATCAATAAAGTAAAATCAAACACAAGTAACAAAACAAGTATTTCTGTTGATCAGGCTACTGTATATGATAAGCCAAACGGGAAAAGTAAAGGTTATCTTGTAGGAGGAGACGATGTAACAATATTAGCAACTAGAGGGAAGATTGGGTGAAAATTAAATACGATGATACTGGTAGTATTTATTGGGTAGAAAAACTAACTGTTAATAATTTAAAAAAAGGATATACGAAAATGAAAAACAAACTATTATTAACTTTAGCAATTGCTTCTATTTTTTCGTCCAGTCTGCTATCGCAGATACTTCTGGAGTAATACAATGGAAAAAAGTTATGGCAAAAGATAAGCCTGACGGGGAGAGGTATGGATATCTAGTGTATGGCGATAAAATTGCTGTTATTAAAGATTTAGAAGGATGGTCTTGGTGAGATCAGATGTAGAATATTGGATTCCATGCAAAAATCTATAAAAATTAAGTATTTAAAAAGAAAACAAAAAGCAAAGTGTTCTTAAAAAAAGACCTAATGAATACAAAGTTGATTCAAATAGGCTTGCATTGTATTCAGGCTATATGGGTGACGTATTGCTGATTATGATAAAGGATGATGTATTTGAGGTTCTTGAAAAGAAAGAGAATTGGTATCGTTTAATGCTTTAAAAAAACAGGAGCAGAATACTGGCTTTATACTCATGTAGTAAGTAAAAATAGCAATAAATAGGAATTAAAACAGGTTAGACGTTCAGGAAGTAGAGTTCAAAAAAAAAGGAGGCCAGTTGATTGATAATCAGTTGGCTTCTGATTTGCTTGAAAGACTATCACTTCTTGTTGAACTTACTGCACAGAACAGGGATATAAGCGTACATCAACTTAACGCACAAAATTCAACTGAATCACACACCATTAAGATTAGCAAGCAAGGAAGAATAAAGAGATTTATCATATTCATTGTTTTTTGTTTCATCACTTGGTACATGGTTATTCCAGCCTATCAGTCGTATAGAAACGTAGTATCGATTCCACACAAATGGGAAGAGATTAAAAAGGAACGCGGGGATTTATTCAGATTAAAGGCGTCTAGTTTTTATGAAAAACTATCAAGCCCTTCAAAATGGAGTGATGGCTCAGATTGGTTTGCTGGGGAGGATTGGTGGAATGATGGGAAAAGAAAGAAGAAAGAATTGCCAGAATTTGATACTGATAAGCCATTAGAAAGCATTAAGGAGATAATTAATTACGGTTTTGGCAATGCAGAAGGTGACTTCTTCACATTGGTAGGCGTTGTAGGTAGTGACTATACTCCTAATTATACAAGCTATGCCAAGGTAGAAGACAACGAGACAATAGGAAGCATAAGCGCTATTCATGAGTCAAAAGGTTACTATGGGGCGATAGGGAAAGATAGTACTGGAGGGTGGTCCACGGGAAGGATGGTCTTTATGGACGTATCTAAGTGGCAACTAAAACAGGCTCTATGAGGTATTTATACGGTGCTAAAAAGGTGATAGAGAGATCACCAAATGGCTCATTGCGGGCAGGAGGAAATAAAAGCAGCCAAAAAGGAAATAGAAAAGTTTATGAGAAATGGGCGTCTTTATCAAAAAAGTAAAAGATTTCAGAATCGGCAGTAATGAGTATTATAAAGGATACCCTACAATGTCTCGGCAGAAACCTAAGAACCTTGTGTAGGACTGTTTACGAAGCGGTCAATAACATTTAGAAGATGTTGTTTGGTCTGTAGCGTGTCAGATGGGGGAGGTACGGTAAATATGGTGGCGGTGGCGCTGGAATATTTATAAGGCGTGTAATTAAAAATGTAGGAGTATCAGCCTAGCGACATCAAAAAGTATTTGATTATCTCTATAAAATTTCGAGGGCGTATTTTTCAAATCAAAAGGAAGGTTAAAAAATGCAGTAGTTGCTAGGTTTAAGATGGGAGTACCAGGGATCGATAAGAAGTGAAAAACAATAGCGATTATATATAAAATAGCATATAATATGCCGAATGGAATTTATCAGCGAGAGAATATCATTTAATTATTTCGTGTCCGTTGCTTATGTCATAACAGCGGTGTTTCTGTGTGTGTATTATAATAACTATCAATCAATTACCTATATCGTCGCAGGATCTCTGTTAGGGTCTATATCTATTGGTTTCTATGGCTATATAAGGCAGATACCTTGTTTCGCTTATTTACACGCTGTAGCGGCTCTCTCTATATACAATATACTTCCAGATCATGGACTATA
>NW_014581770.1:0-911 GCF_000485595.1 Priapulus caudatus
ATTGCTTGTTGGTGAGGATGGGATGGGGGTAGGGAGTATCTCAGCGTGGGTACTGGTTAGAGGGGGTGTGGTTCATTGCTTGTTGGTGAGGATGGGATGGGGGTAGGGAGTATCTCAGCGTGGGTACTGGTTAGACGGGGTGTGGTTCATTGCTTGTTGGTGAGGATGGGATGGGGGTAGGGAGTATCTCAGCGTGGGTACTGGTTAGACGGGGTGTGGTTCGTTGCTTGTTGGTGAGGATGCTGCGGTGCTCGCAATTAACTGATGCGGTGCGGTGAGCTCCTCGTCTAATTATAATTAACAATTAACGACAAGTTCAGCAGGTGATAAAGTGTACCTGACTCCGCGTGTGAGTGTGTGTGTGCGTGCGTGCGTGCGTGTTTGTTGTGTGTGTGTGTGTGTGTGTGTGTGTGTGTGTTGTGTTGTGTGTGTGTGTGTGCGTGCGTGCGCACACACGCACACGCANTGCTGCTGCTGTGGTGTGGTGATGGTGTGTGCTGCTGCTGCTGCTGCTGCTGCTCTACTGCTGCTGCTGCTGCTGATGCTACTGCTACTACTGCTGCTGCTGCTATGGAGTTTAACCCACGCTGCTGCTTCTGCTACTACTGCTGCTGTTGCTGCTGATGCTACTACTACTGCTGCTGCTGCTGCTATGGAGTTTAACCCACGCTGCTGCTTCGCTGCCCTCCGCGTAACCTCCTCGATTCTTGCCATTGATTTTTTAAAGTTTGCACAACGAAATGGACGAAGTTTTGATTGCAGTCGTTGAGCTCTCTCTCACGCGTGACAGTCGTGTATCATATTGATCATGGAATATATCCATGTAGAGAGAGATCGGAGAGGAGGAGGGAGAGAGGGAGGAGGAGGGAGGGAGAGAGGAAGCGTGGGGCGAGAGAGAGAGAGAGAGAGAG
>NW_014581770.1:2042-9719 GCF_000485595.1 Priapulus caudatus
GCGTGCGTGCATGCGTGCGTGCGTGCGTGCGTGCGTGCGTGCGTGCGCGTCGTGCGTGCGTGCGTGCGTGTGTGCGTGCGTGCGTGCGTGCGTGCGTGCGTGTGTGCGTATATACGTGTGCGTTACATCATGCACGCATTACATCACATATGTTACATCACACACTTACATCACACGCGTTACATGGTCGTGTGTTGCAGGTTGGAACGAGCTGTTGATCGCCGCGTTCTCTCACCGCTCGATCAGCGTGAAGGACGGCATCCTGCTGTCGACGGGTCTGCACGTCCACCGCAGCAGCGCGCACGGCGCCGGCGTCGGACAGATCTTCGACCGCGTGCTTACCGAGCTCGTCGCGAAGATGCGCGAGATGAAGATGGACAAGGCGGAGCTCGGCTGCCTGCGCTCCGTCATACTGTTCAACCCGGGTGAGTCTAGGTCTCTCCTCTTTCTCTCCTCTATCTCTCTCCTCTGTCTCTCTCCTCTGTCTCTCCTCTGTCTCTCCTCTATCTTTCTCCTCTGTCTCTCTTCTCTGTCTCTCCTCTGACTCTCCTCTGTCTCTCCTCTGTTTCTCCTCTATCTCTCCTCTGTCTCTCTCCTCTGTCTCTCCTCTGTCTCTCCTCTGTCTCTCTCCTCTGTCTCTCCTTTGTCTCTCCTCTATCTCTCTCCTCTGTCTCGGCTCTGTTTCTCCTCTGTCTATCTCCTCTGTCTATCTTCTCTGTCTCTCCTCTATCACTTTTCTTTGTCTCTCCTCTATCTCTCCTCTGTCTTTTCTCTGTCTCTCTCCTGCTCTTACTTCTCCTCCTGTCTCTCCTCTGTCTTCTTCTCCTCTGTCTTCTCTTGTCTCTCTCCTCTGTCTCTCCCTCTGTCTCTCCTCTTGTCTCTCCTCTGGTCTCTCTCTTCTGTCTCTCCTCTGTTCATCTCTCCTCTGTCTCTCCTCTGTCTCTTCCTCTGTCTCGCATCTGTTTCTCTCTGTTGTCTTCCTTTGCTCTCTTCCTCTATCTCTCTCCTTGTCTCTATCCTCTATCTTTATCCTCGGTTCTCTTCTCTGTCATCTCTCATCTATCTCTCCCTCTGTTTCTCCTCTTCTCGGCCTCTTTTTCTCCTCTGTTCTCTCTCTGACTCTCCTCTCTTCTCCTCTGTCTCTCCTCTGTCTATCTCCTTTAGGCTCTCTCCTGTCTTTCTTCCTTATCTCTCTCCTCAGTCTCATCTCTATCTCTCCCCTGTCTCTCCTACTCTCTTCTCTCTCTCATCTCTCTCTCTTTATCTATCTATAGTATTTATCTCTTTGTCTCTATTCCTCACTCTTGCACTCTCGCTCTCTCTTCTCTCTCTCCCCCTCCCCTCCCCCTCCCCCCGCTCCCCCTCCTGCGTTCCCCCTCCTGCGTTCCCCTCTCCCCCCTCTCTCTCTCGCTACGTACTAACACCTAATCATCATCGTTGCAGACGCGAAGGGCCTGAAGAACATCAAGCAGGTGGAGCGACTGCGGGAGATGGTCTACGCTTCGCTCGAGGAGTACTGCCACCAGAAGTTCGGCGACGAGCCGGGCCGCTTCGCGAAGCTGCTTCTCCGGCTGCCCGCGCTGCGCAGCATCGGCCTCAAGTGCCTCGAGCATCTCTTCCTCTTCAAGCTCATTGGCGACACGCCGATCGACACGTTCCTCATGGAGATGCTCGAAGCGCCGCCCCTCAACGAGAGCAACAGCGAGTAGGGGGCGCCGCCGCGGGGGCGATAGGGGGCGCGGCCGCGGGGAGCGGTGGGGTGATAGGGGGCGCCACCGCGAGAAAATTGCGGTAGGCGACAGGTGGCGCCACCGTGCGAAGACAGCGGCAGTGATTAGACGCGTGTGGAGGCGCCCCCTGGTGAGAGAGCGAGAAGGGCATGCCGCGTGTTTGACGGGGCGCGTCGAGAAAAAGATCGTTGAGATTTAGGAAATTCCGGTTCATGTATAGTGTTGCGTGCGTGCGTGCGTGCTTATGCATGCGTGCGTGCGTGCGTGTGCGAGTTTTGTCGGTTTGACTGCCCAAATATTTTATCTAGCTGTGGGAGGAAGCGAAAGCATGGGGACAGCCTGCTCTCTTGTTTGGTATCACGCGTCTCGGCAGTGCATGCCGGACGCATCGCGTCTGCACCGAGCAGCTTTCTAACAGCATCCGTGAACTTTGTTTCGGCTGAATGCACGGCACGGGATGCACATGCGTAGGATGCACACGGGTGAAGGGTGCACGCGCGGTGGGGGATGCACATGAGCATGATTAAAAAGGCTGCACAGACTGGGAGATGCACACAGTAGAAGAAGACTGCACATACATGGTGGGATGCACACGGGAGACGAATGCACGGTCATCGTGGGATGCACTCGCGCACAAGGTAGCCATACGTATTGGA
The DNA here is from genome assembly GCF_000485595.1 of Priapulus caudatus. Classification (NCBI taxonomy): domain Eukaryota; kingdom Metazoa; phylum Priapulida; class Priapulimorpha; order Priapulimorphida; family Priapulidae; genus Priapulus; species Priapulus caudatus. The sequence goes on from NW_014581770.1 coordinate 4,429, forward strand.
GAAAGGCGCACGCACGCGCGTGGTGTTCGCTGTCGGTTTTATCGGTGTTTTATTCGAAGATGGTTGGCTTCACCATCATTGCAGTTTTCCGTTTTTTTTCTTAATTCGCTTTATTATCTTTTAACGCGTAGTACCGTGCACGAGTGTGGGCGCGATGTGTGTGATACATCAACACGCCCTCAGAACATGCCCCCTCCCCGATCATATATATATATATATATATATATATATATATATATATATATATATATATATATATATATATAAACAGGTGAAGAGGATAAAAACTATGGGAGTTAGCGTATTTCCGGACTTAAGATAATTAAGTCGAATCTAACGTCATGCTCGAGCCTGAGCCAGCATCAGTATATATACGGATTTGTTGTTTTGTTGTTGTTGTAAATATGATGTTTGGATGAAGAATGATGCTTACCAGTAACCGTGTGTGTGACGTGTGTATTGCTAGAAGGACTTCTGATTTCGCGACGCTTGAGCCCGCGCAGTTTTAAAGTAAAATAGAAAAATATAAGTCGGGCCGAGCGATTGAGAGAAAGCGGATTTGTGTATCATCTTGCACTAGTTACATTATATATATATATAAATATAAATATATACATATGACATATTACATATGAGTGCACGTTATATAAGATTATATATAGTATCGTTTCTGATTCATATCTATTGCTGTCGATTCTGTCATTGTGTATTATAACGCGTTCGGATTTCTCACAAAGAGGTGGACGTTTGACTTATTGTACTGTTTTGCATAAGTAGTATGATATGTAAATTACGTATGCATATATGTATATATGTAAGATCATGCTGCATGGTTAGCAGCGTTGCAAATGGCTTCCTAAGCCGTACGGGAGGAGCTAGTGATGTGCCGGGCGAGAATGCTGGCAGGAACAGCGATGTCCCAAAAACTAGTTCACTGACGAAATCGAGAGTTTGCTTTCACTTTAGCCGGAGGACTGGTGTACGGGAGCTAAATATGAATCGGCGACACTGCGTTTCCACAACACACACACACACACTTCGTCATCAAGCCATGCTTATCTATGACCTATTTTACCTATTTCCTACCTGTTGTTACCTATTTTCTGTCTCTACAGACTACGGGTACTAACACGAAATAGTTCATATTGTGACTAGCCTGCCTGCAGACGCACCCGGGTGACGTAAGTGGAATAGAAGAGCTTCACGGTCTGTGCTCACCGACTTCATACTGCTGATGCTGTTTTTCTTATGTTCAGCTTCAAGTACTGCTCCTGTTCAGTAAATAAAATTAGTGTACTCTGAAAACAAGTTGGAAGTATTCCGCGTTGCTTCTACATCCGTCGTGTTGTGATTATAATGCCGTTAACCAACCTTAATTAAGAGATGGTTGATGAGATGATCCTATTCAGGTCGAAGAGCGTGAAAGGGAGAAAGAGAGAGCGCGAAAGGGAGAGAGAGAGCGCGAAAGGGAGAGAGAGAGCATGAAAGAGAGAGAGAGCGCGAAAGGGAGAGAGAGAGCATGAAAGAGAGAGAGAGCGCGAAAGGGAGAGAGAGAGCGTGAAAGGGAGAGAGAGAGCATGAAAGAGAGAGAGCGCGTGCGAGAAAGAGAGAGCGCGTGAAAGGGAGAGAGGGCTAGTGTTAGTTCCAATCAAGGTTCCAATAACCGATTGGCGATCGACTCTAACGCCATCTACCAACAACTATAATTTATATTAAAATTTGCCTGGCTCAAGTGATACTATGCCGTGATTAGAATCCTCAGTATGTCTGAGTTCCATGCAGTAAAGATTTAATAATAATAATAGCTTAGTATAGCGTAGTAGATGTATCTATGCACATGGCTTCCAAGTAATTGCCGGGTTACCTTTGTTCTGAATTTGTTTTTTCAACTGACCGTTTATCAAACGAAATTTGCCATTAAAATATAAATAGCACGGTAACTCCATGACATAATTTTGTTCACTCAGCACTCTATTCTCCTATTTCTGGCCTTTAAAAAAGCCCAAGATCGTTTTTCTAGGTGCTTGCAGGGGCGGATCCAGGATTTTTGAAAGGGGGGGGTGTCTAGGAAGTAAAGGGCACTTTTTCCTGCTTAATTTTTGTGGTGTTTTAAAAAGCTGCCGAAGGCACTTAGGGGGTTTGGGGGACCAACCCCCCAAAAACATTTTTGTTAAATTGGTGCATTCTGAGAGCATCCGGTAGGAGTATCTATCTTGTATTTCTCGTTGCCACTATCCACCGTGTTGCACTGCACCATACGTAAGGTAAACCGCTAGTTACTGCGTATCGTCAGGTGGCGCCCTCGGGTGTCGCGGAGAGACACAAAACGCTACACATCTAACCGGCACAGCATATTTTCTACCTCCTGCTCCACAACACTCGGTATGGAAAGTAGCAGTGGCGTAGACAGGTCCTCAGTTGTGGGGGGGATGATTTCGCTGTTACTTCCATGATCATAATGTATATGAAGAGTGTGCGCGAGTAGCGCACACCGCGAGCGCCTTGGCGCAAAGCCCTTATTGGGTGGGGTCCAGGGGCCCGCCGTAGGGGCCCTGGCGGGGTGCAGGGGCAGGAGCGTCAGTTCTTGCCCGGGGTCCAGGGGGCGGAGCCCCCGGAAGCTCTTGGATTTTAGCAATTTAGAACCTTCAAGATGGTCGTTTTTGAGGTAATTGAAAAAAATTGATATTGTAAGTACAATTTTGTGAATTCGCAGGTAATTTTTTTCTTTGATCCAGAAGCGTTTAATAACACGCCCACCCTCCCCCCCCCCACACACACACAACCAGTGGCGGTCCGAGAAGTTGAATTTTAGGGGCGGCGGGCGAATCGTGCGAGCTCAAGGGCCCACGAGCGCGCATGTTGTGGATTTTTAAAAAGTTGCAATCTAAAAGCAATCAATTTTGGAAAATTTTGTTGAAAGTAACACCGGCTTCGATGCAATTTCCTGCACTATGAGCCCAGCACTATTAAACAATCTTCATCACAATAACATCACTGTTGAGTGAGTATTTTTACCTTTGGGCGACACCAAAGACTAAAATGCTTACTTACAAATCTGTGCTATGTAGAGGGTTGCCAGTGCAGACTTAACCTAGGGCTAAAATACATTTACCCTAAAAATTCTAGGGGGGCGACACCCCCTTGCTACCGACCCCCCGCTTTGGACAACTACAGCACTGGAATCATCTCCCTGCAAATTTTGATAAAACGTATATTTTACATGCAGAGTGAGGAACCTAAAACTGCAAAAGAATATGAGAAAAACAACCAGATTTGAACCAATAGTGCATATTTTCACGCCTTATACAAAATTGAATATACTTCACGCGTCGGTCTCAGCATACCTCATCCCCCTCCAAATAGTGCAGATGAATTGAATTTTCACCATTCAACCCCCTGGAACATTCAAATATCCCACTCTCAATAGGTCTTCTAATTGAATAAAGCAATGATTTAACTTTTCGTGAGCGTGATAAGACGGTTTGGGATGGTGAAAAACAAAATCGTATATGGGAATAGCGGTCAAATTAGCGTCTGAGTTTCAGTAAAATCAGATGTATGTCTTGGGAATGAATTACAGCCATTTTACAGTAGATGTATGTCACGGTAGTCATTTCTGTAATAATACAATTAGGAGAGTATGAATAGCGGACGGATTGCTAATAAATATCAGTATTATTGTCTGTAAAATATTATTTTTTTCCCCATTTTCTTCCTGAAAGTAGGCGGGATCTAAGCCACCAACCTCAATAAGTGTGGGGGATATACCCCCATCCCCCCGCTATTTACGCCCCTGTCAGATGAACTCAAATTTGACTTTTGATATGCATACAAATATTCATAATCATAATCTTTGTTAGCAGTACTCTACAGGCGCCGCGGAACGATTTTTGAAGTGGGGGTGCTAAATTAGTTACGCTCGACAGTGGCCAATGCAGGATTTCGAGGAGGGTGGTAAGAAACAGGCGGGGGTATGCGGGTCCTCCCCCAGAAAATTTTGAATCCTCCATTTTCCTCCTGAAAGTAGGGGGGATGATTGTATACGCCATCCCCCCAAGTCAATAAGTGGGGGGTTGCATCCCCCCATCCCCCCCGCTATCTACGCCCCTGGAAAGTAGAGAGACTTAAAACATTTCATATTTACGAGGTAAGCATTCTCCGTAGCGTCATGATAAAGTTATTAGTTAGCACTAGTATAGGTAATGCATGACACCTGCTCAGGCAACTAGTGTTAAGCCTATATAACTTATAATATAGTCAGGACCCTTAGTTTCATGATCGTTACAGAGCTGACAAAAGCATCAAACTTTGAACAGTTGTAGCCTATGGGAGTACTATAAATATTAGAAGGGGTGCCCAATGTAGATATTCCTCAGAAGTGAAATACAGATGATTAATGTTCGAACCGCGCCCGCCTGTACTGGCGCATTGTATACAGCTGTTATCCCCCCCCCCCTCCGCGCGCATACGCTATTGCGTTATAGGCGGCATGAACGTGTATTAACTCTCATATCTCGCGAACGATTTGAGTTACATTTTCTAAGATTCTAGATACATATGAACACATGTCTTAGCTATGTTCTCTGTGAATTTTAAGTTTATTAAAGCACGAATAGTTTAATTAATTACCAAAAATATACGCAAGGTATCGTCATAGGATAATATATACGCGCGGCTATGGCCCGTAGGATAGTGTACTAACTCTAATATCTCGCGAACGATTTGAGTTACAATTTCTAAAATTCTAAATACCTATAAAAACATGTCTTAGCTATAATCACCGTAGATTTGAGTTTATTGAAGCACGAATAGTTTAATTAATTACCAAAAATATGCGCACGGTATCGCTCACAGGCTGATATAATTATACGCGCGGCTATGGCCCGTAGAATAGTGTACTAACTCTAATATCTCGGAATAATTTGAGTTACATTTCTTAACCTATAAACACATGTCTTAGCTATAACCTCTGTGAATATTGAGTTTATTGACGCACGCGTAGTCAATATATTAGCAATTATATGCGCGCGGAAGTGAACGTACGTGAAACATATACGGTTAGTACTTTCTGTGACATATCCGTGACTAACTGACACCACTAAATTGGTCAAATGTTCCATGCACCTTAAGAAATTCTGAGAAATTACGAGGTTATTATCGCAGAACTCCCGACACCGCCCATCCTGATGTCACAAAGCTATATGTTAAACAAACACGCGTGTTGCGAGGTGCCTGCCTCCGCTATCCATTTCGAGACCCGCTAAGCCAAGCATAAAGCGCGCGGGCAAGAC
>NW_014581771.1:0-9712 GCF_000485595.1 Priapulus caudatus
ATATTAAGGGCATAGAGTAGGCAAGTCTTGATTGAAATTGAGATCCGCGTGTAGTGTGAAGGAAGGTTTTTTGCGTTCGATTGGGTCAAGTTTTAACACGCGGAGAGGAAACTCTTTGTGAAACATGGCTTCCAGTGAGGATTAACGGCATCTAAGAATGAACTACGCAATTTGGTGGGGGTTCCTAATGTAATAGTCTGTGCCGTTGCAGAGTCTTTAGTGAAAAGTACTACTCAGGTTGCGTAACTAGAATGATATTGCTCCGCTGTGTTTTAAAATGAGGCGGTGTGGAGGCGATGCTCGTAAGGGTGATGGAGTGAAGGGAATTCTATGGCGGATATAGTTGTTGGGCCTCCGCTTATCATCATCGCCGAGACCCTGGCCTCTTGTCTTCACTGGTTAGGTTAAATTGGACAAACCCCTGCGTAGTTTCGTTATGACTTTATCATTATAACATTATGTAAAATATTAATGTAACCGTACGTAGGCCTAAATAAGTTTTGGTCGCGTCAGCAGCCTAATGTCGGACGACAGAGAAAGAAGTGAATCGATATATACAAGATGAACACAGGAACACACTAATTTCTTCATGGCAACGCTCAGGCCAGCTAATTAATACATACTAAGAAACAGAGTAAAACGTGGGCATATCCTTGTTATCACTTCCACATCATGTATATCAGTCTACAGTCACACGTCATGTACCATCTCAGTTAGTCACGTACGTGACATTGTCGTCTACACGTCGAAGTCACATACGACAAACATATCAAATCTAACAGTCATAAATACGCAACATCTCAATCTACAGTCACATACAGCCACATCTCAATCTACAGTCACATAAGCGCACATGCTCAACCTACAGTCACATATACGCACATGCTCAATCTACAGTCCAGCATACGCAACATACTCAACCTACAGTCACATACGCACATCTCAAGCACGCTATCAGATCACACATACCGCAACATACTCAATCTACAGTCACATACGCAACTCTCAATCATACAAGTCACATACGCGTCATCTCAATCTACAGTCTACATACGCACATCAACTCTACAGTCCACATACGACATCTCAATCTAACCAGTCACCATACGCACATCTTAATCGTACCAGTCACATACGACACATTCTCGAACTACAGTCACCATCCGAAACATCTCAACGCTACCATCAAAACATAGCGCACATTTTCGAATTTCTACAGTCACAATACGCACATCTCAATCGTACAGTCACAATACGCTACATCCTCAACCCTACAGTCAGCAGTACGCACATCTCAACCTACAGTCACGAATAACCACAATCTACAGTCACATAACGCGCATAGCTCAATCTACAGTCACATACGCGCATCTCATCTCGCAGTCAACCCCATAGCCGGCCACCATTCAATCTACAGTCACAGTACCACATCTCAACCTAACCCAGTCACATAACGCACTTTCAAACCGCTAGACAGTACATAACGCCGATCTCAACCTTTAATCAGTCAGCATACGCGCAACTCAATCTACAAGTCAGCTATACGCGCAAGTCTCAATCTACAGTCACAATACGCACATCATCAATCGTACAGTCACATTACGCACATCTTCAATCTACAGTCACAATACGCCCATCTCAAATTCTAACAGTCACATACTCGCATCTGCGAAATCTACAGTCACATACGCACATTCTCAAGTCTACCCAGTCACATGATACCGGTGCTACTCAGGTCTATTAGTGGACAGTAGTACGTGCATCTCAAGGCTACAGTCGGCCGACGCTAGCCTACGTATATTCACAGTTTTACAAGGCTCTAAAATTACCAGGTTACGATCCTGCAACGTAACATGGTCCACATGATACGTGCATATCCACAGGCACTTGAAGCGTTTCAAATAAAAATAATATATGTCTAAAAATAAAATACGAATTCTTATTACTACCGAAAATCCCCTTAATAATTTATATACTGCTCCTGTGATGCCGTATATTTATGCATCCAATCACGCCATGCAGGACATGCATCGTTCCTATAAATTGGTGGCTTTTGTCTGTGAGTTTTAGGTGTGTGGTCATCTACGTTGCAAAAGTTTTTACAATTTCCCATAAAATGGTTCCATGATTAAAATTGGCACTGGACTGCCCGATAGCTTTCGCGAAGGGAATCATCCAAGCAAGGAATAAAATATTTATGTTTTAAATACCGGTGCTCTGCACGGAGTTGAAATTGTTTGGACCAAAGTCGAAATGTGGCACTATTGTACCGCTAAGATATTTGAGGCTGTTTTTTTTGGGCGGTTTCTGTGACAAATTGTCCTTAAAAAAAAGATCTAAATTTACGCCCTTTTTAAAAAAATTTGCCCGCGACCTGGTAAAGAAGCCGTCCCCCTTCAGTTTACTCAGCATAAAAAAAACAGCAACATTTTAAACAGCGCCCAAGGGCCTAAATAAATGATAGACATCCCATGTATGAGGAGGCGGGCAGGTTTACCTGCCATAAAAGGCAGAAAATTTAAACAGGGTTAACAGTAGTAATAGATCTGATATTCAGAAGTTGTGGATCGTTTATGGGGGGGGGGTTCCGCTAGAACAAGGTAAAAGCTGAGGGGATGAATTGGTCAGATCGAGGGGGCTCTGTTTAGAAGGGGGTGTTCAGTGCTTATTTTTTGATGTGCATCACTGGCGGACTAGGCTTCTGTGTGGTTGCAATTCTCTATGTGTAGGCATGGGGATAGCCGCCTGGGGTTTACAGTCATGAATGGAACAGGGATGTGTTCCCTTTTTTTAAAAGGGAACCCATCTTCAAAATCGGGTTTGGAGCCTGCGAAAGGCAAATTAATTTTCGGTTCTAAAAAAGGGGTCACAAACCCAGAAAAAAAAACCTTTTTTTGAGTCAATCAATTCATGTTTTCTAAGAAGCAATTGTTATCTTTGAAGATAGAAGTCATGGTTAGGTTTAGTTATTTATAAGGCAAGGGCAGGGGGGTCAAAAAAATGAGAGACTAAAAACAATAGAAACCCCGGAAACGTAGGCTTACATCCAGTTTTGGTGGCGCGTGCAGAACCTAAATCGTTCGGAGACACACAAAAAAAGAAGTAGGCTACGGGCCTAGGAAGTAAACCATCCAAATAAAAGTAACCCCGTCCCATTCCTTGTATGGGGAGGTAGCTCTACCGTAGGCGCTAGTGAGCGTAGGCTAAACTTTAAGTAACCAAATAAAACCCGTGCATTGCCTTGTCCAATCAAACTGTCCAACATAAATCGTATAATGCAAGTCCCTATCAAGTCACAGTTACCGCAATATATCGTGCAGTTGTAGTCCAATACGCCAGCATCTCAATCTACAGTCACGAATAACGCACAACTCAATCTAACAAGTCCAATACGCACATCTCAAACCTAAAGTCAGTACATACGGCCATCTCAAACCTACAGTCAGCATACGCACATCTCAAGCATACAGGTCACATAACGCACATCTGCAACCTACAGTCACATGACGCACATACTCAAATCATACAGTCCACATACGGCCATCTCAACACTACAGTCAAATAACGCACATCTCAAATCTTACAGTCAACAATACGGCTGCCACGATGCTAGACCTACAGTCACAATGCAATACACACATCTCACTACATCAAATACGCACAATCTCAATCTAACCAGTAACATTATAACGCACACGCTCTCAAATCTAACTAGTCACATAACGCACATCTCAATCTACAGTCCACATACGCAACATCCAATCTACAGTCATCATACGCACAATCTCAAACCTAAACAGTCCATACGCACATCTCAATCTCAAATCCTCCTACAGTCACATACGCACACTCTCAACCTACAGTCACGATACACACATCTCAAACCTACATCACATAAACGCACCATCTCAACATCTACAGTCCAACATACGCACCCCCATCTCATATCTACCGCAAGTCACATACGCACATCTCGAACCTGACAGTCACATGTACGCACCATCTCAAACCTACAGCTCACATACGCACATCCAACCGTACAGTTCACATAACGCACATCTCAATCCTACAGTCACATACGCGCATCTCAAAATCTACAGTCACATGGATACGTGCATATCATCTATAAGTGACGTACGTGCAGTCTCAGGCTGACAGTCACGTAGCCTACGTATATCACAGTTTACAGTCTACCAATTACAGTTACATCTCAACAGACAGTCACCATGATATCGTGCATATCCACAGGCATCTTGGAAGCGTTTTCAAATAAAAAATATAAATGCTAAATAAATACGCCGAAACTATTTACTAACTACCGAATTCCTTAATGTTTATATACTCTCTTTGAACCTATTATTGCTATCCACACTACGCCATGCTGGACATGCATTTCCATATGTGTGGCTTTGTCTGTGAGTTTTAGGTGTGTGATCATTCCCGTTGAAAGTTTAAATGTTCCATAATGGTAAATGATAATTAATTTTTAAATAATTTTTAATATCAATTAGTTGGCAGACTCAGACCGGAACGTTCAAAGGTGCAAGTCCGGCCGTTGCTGAGGGCAGAAATTTCCGCAAAAGATGTCGTGAAATGTGCTTTAGTAACGTTGTTATGCAAAATAAAGCTTAGTGACATAGCTTATCGTCTTCGGCCACGTTGGAGAACCTCGCGTAAGAAGTAATGGCACATTCCTTACGCGCGGTTTTCGGAGCAGATACGTCAAATACACGCCGGGCCGTTACCAGTATTAACTATATAAGATATATATTATATATATATATATTATATATATATATATAATAGATGCTCGGTGACGCACAGAGCAGGTCGACAAGAGACAGAGAAGAGACGTGTTAGATCTCGGCTAGTACTCAACGCAGGCTCCGCACAGGCACAACCACGCACACAAGTCAACACACGGGGACAGAACACGCACGCGCGCACATAATAAACCGCAATAACATAACATACATACATGCATGCACCCGGCACTACCCCGCACTAGAGTGAAACATTCTCATAAAGATGATAAGCACGTTGATGTAAGAACTAAATCCGTCGACATTGATTATCTTCTTTTTTATCCTATAGACAGACTGAACTATTGCTGCCAACTTTAGAACTCTTTCTACTATACACAGCACACCCAACACAACACGCGCGACAACGCGCACCACCGCGACACTGAGCCGCAACACGCGCACCACGCGCGCTACCACCGCGCCCAACACGCGCTACGACCGCAGCGCACTACACATGCGCAGCAACGGCGCAACAACGGCGCACACGCGCAACCACGCGCACTACAAGCGCTGACACGCGCGACACGCGCACGACTCACCACGCGCACTAACGCGCACTATCAGCGCCAACACGCGGCCACAGATAGGCGATCCCAGCGGATAGGAACCCGCCGCACACGCGCACCCACACCACACACACGCGCACACGCACAGCACAGGCACACACAGGTAGACCGTTGCACAGACTGCTTCCCCAGACACACAGACACACACAGCTTGCCTGCGGACCCTACGTCTGTGACGCACAGATCATCCACACTCACACACACACACACACACACACGACCACACACGCGCACACAACATGTTTCTCTCTATATATTTATATATATTTATTTATTTATTTATATATATATATATATATATTTATTTATATATATATATAATGTATACAATCGTGTTTGCGGGACTGTATGCACTGAGGAAGGAAATGCGTGGTCTGGCGCTTTTATTCTACACACACGCGCGTAACTCATGCATCCTCTCCAGCTGCGCCTCTCTCTTACCGTGAAGCCATACAGGTTTCCTCTCTCACTTTCGCAGTGCGCGACCGCGCGCGGGGTTAACGTGCGAGGTTAGAGGTGTGAGAATGCATTCACGAACGAGAATAATAATAAAAATATAAAAATAATAGAAAGAATAACCGAATGAACTTATTCAATGGGAATAATAATGAATGGTAAGAGAATAAGAATGAGATCACGTTCTCATTCGTCGACGGGATAGATATCTCCCGAACTCCGGATCCAGAAAGAGAGAACGAACAGCGAGCGAGAGAGGAGGAGAGGGAAGGGAGAGGGGAGGAAGTGAAGGAGAGAGAGGGTGAGGGAGAAGGAGAGTGAGTGAGGGAGGGAGATAAGGGGAGAGGGAAAGAGAGGAGAAGAACGAAGGGAAGAAAGAAAGAAAGAGGGATAGAAAGCAGCAGAGAGAGCGACTCTGAGAGAAAGAGAGAAAGATAGAAAGAGGGAGGATCGAAAGAGAGAGAGAGAGAGAGAATGAAAGACAGAGGGAAAGCGACAGACAAGCACACGCTACGCACAGGGACCTGTGTGGTAGTCCATACAACATGATCCATGGCTGAGATCGAGGGACCTGTCACTCATATATAGCGTGTACGAATATAGGCAAACAAATACAGCGAGCGTGCGCAACGAAATAACAATAAAAAATAACAATAAATAATAACAACAACGTAGCACAATTACAGGTGCTCAAGATAGCGATCACGCGAAAAAATGAAATATAGCGATCATGCGAAAAAATGAAAGATAGCGATCACGCGAAAAAATAAAAGATAGCGATCACGCGAAAAAATAAAAGATAGCGATCACGCGAAAAAATATAAGATAGCGATCACGCGAAAAAATAAAAGATAGCGATCACGCGAAAAAATAAAAGATAGCGATTATACGAAAAGGAAAAAAATAGCGATCATACGAAAAGGTAAAAAATAGCGATCATGCTAAAATAGCTAATTATGCCATTCCGTCAAGTGGCGTATCCATGGTGACCGGTTGGTCATTTTTGTGTTTGAATTGGGATCCGACTACTTTGTAGAAATGCGCATCATAGAGCTGGCAAAAGTTGCGAGCGGAGTATAGAGCTTGAATCTGTGGTTATTTAACATGATTAAAGTGTATGTTGTGTATGCGACGAAACACTGAGTATTTTTAATTAATTTTTGTTCGATATTTATTCAGACCTGCTGCCTCAAACCTAGAAATGTCGTAGAGACAAGCGGTTGGGCTTGTCTTAAAGTGGAAATAATGCTTCTTAATGCAATACCACGTACTTATTCTGGACTTGCAGTGCAAGTAGTATAATTATGCCGTAACACGGCACTATTATTCCCGTTTTCCCTTTGCACACTCTATGGATATTATTAGCTCTTGACAGTATCTGTACCAAGACCCACCTTCCTATGCATTTGTCCACCTATACGCGTTCTCCATCTATACAGTGGTTCTTAACCGTTTTGAAGTTATGGACCCCTTTGAGAATGTGATAAAAGCCACGGACCCCTTCCCAGACAAAAAACACAAGCACATAAACACAATATTTTTATGCGCCTGGTTCACTGACCCCCTGAAGCCCATCCACAGACCCCAAAGGGGTCCCTGGACCACAGGTTAAGAACTCCTGACCTATACTATATACGCGTGTAAGCGAGAAAGTCTCTTACGGTATGGGAGGAATCGTTTGTCTGAGAAAAGGTCCGTCGTGGGTTTTTATACCCGGAGAAAAATTTACGATTTTTCGACGCCTGAAGCTAATTAATTATTTCCAAGATTACCGAGTGTCGTAAAGCAAATTGCGGTTGTTTTTTTCTGAAAGAAAACCTGGCATCTATCGATTGTGCTATTGATAAGCTTCCTAATTGAATCTTTCTAATTAAGTCGCGCGAAAAGATTAGCGAACGTATGTATAAAAATAGTCCTCCTTTTCATCGTTCTCGCTCTCTCGCTTTTTTTCTTTTTTTCTCTCTTTCTCTCTCGCTCTCTCTTTCTCTCTCTCTCTCTCTTTCTCTATCTTTCTGTCTTTCTATCTTAGCTTGCTCTCTTTCTCTCGCCCCTCTCCCTCTCTCTCTCTCTCTCTCTGTCTCTCTCTCTATCTCTCTTTCTCGCAGGACCCCCTTTCCCGCTCGCCAGCGCTCCAAGATATTTACTTCTTCTTCGCGCGTGTATTACAGCGAGATCTCGCTTCAGGCGACAGTAGGCAGCAGCCTAGTGCAGCGTGCAGCGACGTACGTAGATATCGAATGCTCTAACTACGATAGCGCTCGATATATACTCCCTCCTCCTCCTCCATACCTCTACCCCTCCTCCCTCCTCCCTCCCTCCTCCCTCCTCCTCCCCAATCCTCCTCCTCTTTCTCCTTCTCCCTCATCACCCTCTCCCTCCTCCTCCCCTCCTCCTTCTTCTCCTCCCAACCTCCTCCTTCTCCTTCTCCTCTTCCTTCCTCTCTCCATCCTCCTCCTTCTCCTCCTCCCCTCCTCCTCCTCATCCTCTATCTCCTTCTCCCCCACTCCTTCCTCCCTCTTTCTCCTCCTCGCCTCCTCCCCCATATCCTTCTTCAATCCTTCTCCATCCTCCTCCTCCCATCCTCCTTCCCTCTTTCTCCTTTCTCCCCATCCATTCCTCCTCCTACCTCCTCCCCCTCCTCCTTCTTCTCCTCCCAACCTCCTCCTCTCCTTCTCCTTCCTCCCTCCTCTCCTCCTCCTTCCTCCTTTCCTCCTCCTCCTCCTCCTCCTCTCCCCCAATCCTCCTCCTCCTTCTCCTCCTCCCCATCCTCTCCTCCTCCTCCTCCTCCTTCTCCCCATCCTCCTCCTCCTCCTTCTCCTCCTCCTCCTCCTCCTCCTCTCTTCTCCTTCTCCTCCTCCTCCTCCCCATCCTCCTTCCTCCTCCTTCCTCCTCCTCCTCCCCATCCTCCTTCTCTCCTTCTCCTCCCCTCCCTCCTCTTCCCCACTCCTCCTCCTCTTCCTGTCTCTTCTCCTGTCCTTCCTTCGCTCCTCCCCTCCCCTCCTTCCCCCTCCTCTCTATTCCTCCTTCTCTCGTTCTCTCCTCATCGTCATCCTCCTCCTCCTCCTTCTCCTCCTCCTCCTGCCTCTCTGCCTCTTCTTCGTCTTCTTTCCCTTCTTCATACATCTCTTACCTCCTCCTCCTCCTCCTCCTTCCTCCTCCTCCTCCTCCCTCCCACCTCCTCCTTCCTCACCTCCTCCTCGCACCTCCCTCTCTTGCCTCCTCCTCGTTCCTCGTGTTTTCGGCGCTCTTTGCTCTTCTTTTCATCTTCATTATCTCTCTCTCTCTTCACTCCCTCCTCCTCCTCTCTCCTTATTCTCCTCTTCCTCCTTCCTCCTCTTCGTCGTCTCTTCCTCATCCTCCTCCTCCTTCTTCTCCTCCTTCTCTTTCTTTCTCTCCTCCTCTTCCTCGTCCCCCTTCTTCGCCTTCTATTCCTTCCTTATCGTCCCTTCATAATAATACGTAATAACTCAGAGTCTCACTCGCCGCCGGAGATTACATCCGTCGATATACGAATATACACGTTATACAGAAACAGATCCGATACATAATCCGAAATGGAGCATTTAGAGACGCCCGCATGTCGTCGTCGTCGGCGGTGACGTCACCGAATCGACGCGCGCGCCCCCTGCACGCGCTTCGGCACGTACATCACGCCACATGCGATAGACGCGATTCGTACATACGTAGAACAATTGATTCTTTGTAAAGTATTGCGCGTACTGTATATTACGTATATATATATATATTATATATATTATATATATATATTATATATATTATATATATATCGTTCCATATTATATTCCATCTATCTTTGCTCCCCCTCTCTCGCTATCAATCTATCTCACCCCTTCCTCTCTCGCCCACCTCTCACCCCTGCGCGCT
>NW_014581772.1:0-694 GCF_000485595.1 Priapulus caudatus
GTGTGTGTGTGTTGTGTGTGTGTGTGTGTGTGTGTGTGTGTGTGTGTGTGTGTGTGTTGTGTGTGTGTGTGTGTGTGTGTGTGTGTGTGTGTGTGTGTGTGTCGTGTGTGTGTGTGTGTGTGTGTGTGTGTGTGTGTGTGTGTGTGTGTGTGTGTGTGTGTGTGTGTGTGTGTGTATGCGTGTGTGTGTGCCAGTATGCGTGTTCGTGTACGTACGTGTGTGCACGCACGCATACGGACGTACATGTATGCGTGCCTGTGTACGTACGTGTGTGTCCGTATGCGTGCGTGAGTACATGTATGCGTGCCTGTGTACGGTATGCGTGCCTGTGTACGTACGTGTGTGCACGCACGCATACGGACATGTACGTATGCGTGCCTGTGTATTTACACACGCCGTTAATGTTTGAATAATATGTTTTCACTGACGGCGCGGAACTGCTACCGTTATCTGTGCGGGGCGGTGTGAGGTAGCTAACATTAGCATTAGCATTAACTAGCACGACCGTCATGTACAAACACAGGCGGGTTAACGTACGTCTGCTACGACTCCATGCTGCTCTCTCTTTACTCTCTCTCATCTATCACCCTCTCTCTCTATCTCTCTTTCTCTCTCTCTATCTCTCGCGCTCTCTCTCACTCGTTCTTTACTCTTTCTCTCTCTCTCTCTCTCTCTCTCTCTCTCTCTCTCTCTC
>NW_014581772.1:5266-5553 GCF_000485595.1 Priapulus caudatus
GTGCGTGAGTACATGTATGCGTGCCTGTGTACGTACGTGTGTGTCCGTATGCGTGCGTGAGTACATGTATGCGTGCCTGTGTACGTACGTGTGTGTCCGTATGCGTGCGTGAGTACATGTATGCGTGCCTGTGTACGTACGTGTGTGTCCGTATGCGTGCGTGAGTACATGTATGCGTGCCTGTGTACGTACGTGTCTGTCCGTATGCGTGCGTGCGTACATGTATGCGTGCCTGTGTACGTACGTGTGTGTCCGTATGCGTGCGTGAGTACATGTATGCGCGCCTG
>NW_014581772.1:6932-8034 GCF_000485595.1 Priapulus caudatus
CGCGAAGTTCTAAGCAAACACCGCCAACAGAGTTCTTCGTTGTTAAGCAAGCGCAGAAGAAAGCAACCGTCATAGCTCTGGATGCGTCTGACGTCATGGTGGGTGTACAAGCTAATATCCATCTAGTATTTATTTATTATCGATATTATTTATTAATAATCGAACGCTCATTGAATTGAAGCACGATTGGATGATGGTTTTCTACAATGGATATTTATGTGTTGTCGATTTAATCAAGTAAATGTCAATATCAGTTGTTGGCTTCATGCGTCTGCTTATTTTATTATTTATTAATTTTTATTGCTTTCATATTTATTTATTATCAATTTTTATTCAATTATCGATTCATTTATCTGTGTATCGGGTGATTGGTTCGTGCGCAGGGAACATGGCTGCCCCTGATCGAGCCAGCGTTGGCTGTCTACATGAGGGAGTGGTATCCAGCAGGAAGGTACTTTGAATTGCAGCCGTATAACTACGATGAGAGTGGGCTGTCACTGCGGGAGCTCACAGACGCCGCCGTGAGGGAAGACTATGTCACCAAGCTACAGGAAAGGTACGTTCACGCGTGGGGTGATGCCATATAAATGACAGAGAATAACCGACATTACTACGTGTGTGTGTATGCGCGCGCGTTGGTTGTTGGTGCAGAGGAGATCAACACACACAGCATACGCGCGCGCAATACCACACACACACTCACCCACGCACGACAGCAGCACACACACACACACACGCACACACACACATCAGTATATTATTAGCTATACCCGCAGACACACACACACGCCGCACAGCACACACACACACACACAACACATCACACACCCAACGACACTAATATATTATATAGGTATACACCCGCACCACACACGCACACAGCACACAACACTCACACACACACACGACACACGCGCTGCGAGCACACACACAGCACACAGCACAGCAGACACATACCACAGACACACACCCGCACACACACAAACACACACAGACCAACACACTTCCATCACGACAACAAAACACCACATACCACCACACACTCACACACACACACCACACACACACCACACACCACGCTGCGCGCGTGCGGCTAATTGCG
>NW_014581773.1:0-2721 GCF_000485595.1 Priapulus caudatus
GGGAAGTGGGAACTGTGTGGGATGAAGAGGAAGAAGGGAAGTGGGAACTGTGTTGGTTGAATAGGAAGAAGGGAAGTGGGAACTGTGTTGGTTGAATAGGAAGAGGGGAAGTGGGAACTGTGTTGGTTGAATAGGAAGAGGAAGAGGAAATAAAACGGGCTTATCGTGATAACACTGCAATCTAATAATACAGCCGATCACGAGATAGAAAAAGAGAAAGAGCAAAGGGGATAGAAAAGGCGAGAGAGAAGAAGACGAAGAAGAAGAAGAAAGAGAGAAAGAGAGAGAAAGGGGAGGGAGAGATGACCGATGCTATGATGTTATGATGTCATGATGTCATGATGTCATGATGTCATGATGCAGTGATGTCATGATGTCATGATGCAGTGATGTCATGGTGTCATGATGTCATGATGCAGTGATGTCATGGTGTCAGGATGTCATGATGTCAGGATGTCACGTCATGATGCAGTGATGTCATGATGTCATGATTTCACGTCATGATGCAGTGATGTCATGATGCAGTGATGTCATGATGTCATTGTGTGCGGTGATGCGATGATACCATGATGGAGGGATGCCGCCACGAATACTCATAGGCATGTCACTGATGTGATATACCAGCATATGGAGGATGGCCACCACGATAACTATGGCATGTCACGATGTGGATGATATCGCATGATTTGGAGGGGATGGGCGGCCACTGATTACTGGCATGTCTACGGATGATGATGATGACCGACGATGGAATGGATGCCGCCACGAGTACTGTCATGTCACGATTGCGATGATTATACCATGATGGAGGGATAGCCAACGATACTGGCAGTCACGATGTGACTGATACCATGATGGAGGGTATGCCACCCATGGCATGAACTGGCATGTCACGATGCGATATTGGATACCATATGGATGGGATGCCACCACGGATACTTGGCAATGTCACCAGATGCGATGATACACGTGGAGGATGCCACCACGAGACATGGCAGTCATGATCGACTGATACTTACCAGTTGATGGAGGGATGGCGCCACGATACTGGCAGATTCACGATGCTGATGAAATACCGCCCACATGATGGAGGGCATCCACCACGTAATACTTGGCAGTCACGAATGTGATGATACGACGTTGGAGGATGGGCCACGGCCTACGATAGCTGGACCTGTCACTGATGCGTGACTACTATGCGATGGAGGGATGGCGCCACGATACTGGCATGTCCACGATGGCGATGAACCATCGATGGAGGGATGCCACCTACGATACTGCATGATCACGATGTCGATGATACCATGATGGAGGGATGCCGGCCTGACGATAACCTGGCATGTCACGATGGTCGATGAATACGACATGATATGGTAGGGATGCCTACCGCGATACTGGCATGTCACATTGTGGTTGATACCATGGATTGAGATGGATGCCAGCCACGATACTGCATGTCAGCGATGCGAATGGATACATGATTTGGCGGGAGCCACCCGATACTAGGCCATGCTCACGATGCGGTGATACCATGATGTGAGTGATGCCCAACCACGACTACTGGCAGTGTCATGATGCGATGCATTCACCATGATGGAGGATGCGACCCAACGATTAACTTTGGCATGTCACGTAGGCGATCGATACCATGTATGGATGGGCATGCCGCTACGAACTGGCATGTCACGGATGAGCGTATGATATACCATGATGGAGGGATGCCCACACGATAATCTGGCATGTTCACGAATGTGATGAATACCATGACTGGAGGGATCGCCAACCCACGATATCTGGCCTATGTCACGATTTGTGATGATATCATCATGATGGAGGAATCGCCATGATACTGACATAGTCACGATGCGAAGATTACCAAGTAGATGGAGGGAATGCACCACGATACTGGCCATGTCATGATTCGCAATGATACCATGATGGATGGGATGGCCCAACCGACGAATACTGGCAATGTCACGTATTGTGAGATGACCACGTTGGCAGGATGCCACCGCTGATATCTTGTGGTCAATGTCAACGATCGATGATACCTATCGATGACCCGACATGCGCTATGCTTCATGATGGCAGCGATACGTTGATTATGCAATGATGCTTGTGATCGGCGACTGGCCACTAATGACAATGATGCACATGATGTGTGAACGGCGCCGCACGGGACCTGCCCGCTATGGTGCGTTCGTCCTGTCTACAGCGCGCGATTGAGCGATCATCCGATTTGAGATAATGAACTGTTTTAGCTCGCCTCGCGTTCTGGGCTGTACGAAAGGGATGCGTGCAGACGAGAGAGGAGAGAGGAGGAGAGAGTGAGAGACGAGGCGGGGAGAGCGTTCGGGCACGCTGTGGTGTGAGGTGGGTGGTGACTCACCGGGGGAGGGAGGCGGGGGGTGGTGGTGACACAGGGGGAGGGAGGTGGGCTGGTGGTGGTGACCACAGGGGGAGGGAGGCGGCAGGTGAAGTTTGTGACACAGGGGGAGGAGGGGGAGTGGGTGTGACACAGGTCCGCAGGAGGGAGGAGGCGTGCGGTGAGCTGGTGACCACGTGGAGGGAGGCGGGCGTGAGCTGGTGACACCATCGGGGAGGGAGGCGTGCGGATGTGTGGTGACACAAAGGGGAGAGAGGCGGGCGGTGGGTGGTGACACAGGCGTGCGAGGGAGCGAGGGCGGTGCGGTGGTGACACAGGGGGAGGGAGCCGGGCGC
>NW_014581773.1:4776-5381 GCF_000485595.1 Priapulus caudatus
CTCTCTCTCTCTCTCTCTCTCTCTCTCTCTCTCTCTCTCCTTTCTTCCCTCCCTGCCTCCCTCTCTCTTTCGTTATGGCTTTCTCTCACCGCCAAGATGTAGCAGGACGATGGGGGAGGGGGAGCTAGAGGAGGGAGGAATAGGAAGGTAAGGGCATCATGTGGTAGGTGTAGGTCTGAAGAGGGGAAGTGGGAACTGTGTGGGATGAAGAGGAAGAGGGGAAGTGGGAACTGTGTGGGATGAAGAGGAAGAGGGGAGGTGGGAACTTTGTGGGATGAAGAGGAAGAGGAAGAAGGGAAGTGGGAACTGTGTGGGATGAAGAGGAAGAGGGGAAGTGGGAACTGTGTGGGATGAAGAGGAAGAGGGGAAGTGGGAACTGTGTGGGATGAAGAGGAAGAAGGGAAGTGGGAACTGTGTGGGATGAAGAGGAAGAAGGGAAGTGGGAACTGTGTTGGTTGAATAGGAAGAGGAAGAAGGGAAGTGGGAACTGTGTGGGATGAAGAGGAAGAGGAAGAGGAAATAAAACGGGCTTATCGTGATAACACTGCAATCTAATAATACAGCCGATCACGAGATAGAAAAAGAGAAAGAGCAGTCCAGTTGCC
>NW_014581773.1:6301-9699 GCF_000485595.1 Priapulus caudatus
GGGATGCCACCACGATACTGGCATGTCACGATGTGGTGATACCACGTTGGAGGGATGCCACTACGATACTGGCATGTCACGATGTGGTGATACCATGATGGAGGGATGCCACCACGATACTGGCATGTCACGATGTGATGATACCATGATGGAGGGATGGCACCCGGTATCATCACATCGTGACATGCCAGTATCCGTGGTGGCATCCCTCCATCGTATACTGGCATGTCACGATGCGATGATACCATGATGGAGGGATGCCACCACGATACTGGCATGTCACGATGTGATGATACCACGTTGGAGGGATGCCACCACGATACTGGCATGTCACGATGCGATGATACCATGATGGAGGGATGCCACCACGATACTGGCATGTCACGATGCGATGATACCACGTTGGAGGGATGCCACTGATACTGGCATGTCACGATGTGGCGATACCACGTTGGAGGGATGCCACTACGATACTGGCATGTCATGATGCGATGATACCATGATGGAGGGATGCCGCCATGATACTGACATGTCACGATGCGATGATACCATGATGGAGGGATGCCACCACGATACTGGCATGTCATGATGCGATGATACCATGATGGAGGGATGCCACCACGATACTGGCATGTCACGATGTGATGATACCACGTTGGAGGGATGCCACCCTGATACTGGCATGTCACGATGCGATGATACCATGATGACCGGCGATGGCGCTATGTCATGATGGCACGATACGTTGATATCATGATGCTGTGATGCGGCGATGGCACTATGCAATGATGCAATGATGTGGTGATGGCACGCACGCTGCCCTGCTATGGTGCGTTCTCCTTCCTACACGCGCGGATTGGAGCATATCGATTTGTAGAGATGACTGTTAGTGCGTCGCTCGCTCTGCTGTAGAAAGGGATGCGTGCAGAGAGAGAGGAGAGAAGGAGGAGAGAGTGAGAGAGAGGGGGGAGAGCGTTCGGGGCAGCTGTGGGGAGGTGGGTGGTGACACAGGGGGAGGGAGGCGGGTGGTGGGTGGTGACACAGGGGGAGGGAGGGGGCGGTGGGTGGTGACACAGGGGGAGGGCGGATAACTATCTAAGTAAGCTAACTATGTATTACTACTATCTGACTATGTGTTACTACTAGCTAACTACCTGACTATTACTACTAGCTAACTATGTATTACTATTAGCTAACTATGCTAGCTATGTATTACTACTAGCTAACTATGTATTACTATTAGCTAACTATGCTAGCTATGTATTACTACTAGTTAACTATGGATTACTATTAGCTTACTATGCTAGCTATGTATTACTACTAGTTAACTATGTATTACTATTAGCTAACTATGCTAGATATGTATTACTACTAGTTAACTATGGATTACTATTAGCTTACTATGCTAGCTATGTATTACTACTAGTTAACTATGTATTACTATTAGCTAACTATGCTAGATATGTATTACTACTAGTTAACTATGTATTACTATTAGCTAACTATGCTAGCTATATATTACTACTAGTTAACTATGTATTGCTGACTGTTATCTCTCGTATCTGCTTACAGCTGGACAGGTTCATGACCTGCTGCTGCCGCAGGAAGAAGTTCCTACAGAGCATGAGTAAGATGCTGGGACCCTGTATGCTGCTAGCACTGAGGGAGAAGCCTGCTGCTATAGAGGTGAGTCCAGGGGAAGGTAGGAGGAGGAGGGAGGGGGAGAGCCAAGGAAAGAGGCAGGAGGAGAGAGAAAGGAGGAAGGAGGCTAGGCCAACACGACAATAATAGCGTAATAATATTACATTAATGCCGGATAGATGCTGGATCGACCTGGCTCGCGACGCTTTCCTGCTCTCTGCCGCCGCGAATTCTCTCTTCTCTCTTCATCTTTCTCATCTCTACTCTCTCTCTTCTCTCTCGTCCTTCTCTCTCCTCTCTCCTCTCTCTTCTCGCTCTCTCTCTGCTTCCTGGTCTCATTCCTCTTCGTTCTTGCCTCGACTCTACTCTCTGCTTCTTCCGTCTCTCTCCTCGTATCTTCCTATCTCTCTTTCATCTCTCTCTCTCTCTCTCTCTTCTTCTCTCTCTGACATCTCTCTTCATCTGCTCTCCATCTTCTACTCTCTCTCTCTCCTCTCTCTTCTGCGTCTCTCTTCCTCTTCTTCTCTCTCTCTCGTCTATCGAATCTCTTTCGTCTACGTCGTCCTCTCTCTCTCTGCTCTCTTCTCTCTCTTCTCTCTGCTCTCCATCTCTCGGTCGTCTCCTCGTCTTCTCCTCTCTCTCTCTCTCTCTTCTCTCATGCTTCTCTCTCTCTCTCTGCTGCTCTCTCTCTCTCGCTCTCTCTCTCTCTCTAATTCTCTTCTCTCTCTCTCTCTCTCTCTCTCTCTCTCTCTCTCTCTTCTCTCTCATCTGCTCTCTCTCATCTCTTCTCTCTGCTCTCTCTCTGTCTCTCTCTCTCTCATCTCTCTCGTCTCTCTCGTCTCTCTCTCTCTCATCATCTCTCTCTCTCTCTCTCTCTTCTCTCATCTCTCTCGTCTCTCTCTCTCTCTCTTCATCTCTCTCATGCTCTCGTCTCTGCTACTCTCGTCTCTCTCTCTCTCTCATCTTCTCTTCTCTTCTCTCTCTCTCTCTCTCTGCTCTCGTCTCTCTCTTCTTTCGCTCTCTTCTGTTCTCTCTCTCTCTCTCTCTCTCTCTCTCTCTATTGCTTGCTCTCTCTCTCGGCAGGCCCTGTGCGCCATGTTGGAACTGGAGGTGGTGGAGAACAGTGACACGAAGCTACAGATAGTGACTACGCTACAGAGCACCACCTGTGGCAAGAAGCAGTACTCTGCTCTGTGTGAGAGACAGATCGCACTGAGGGAGCTGGTAAGTGGTACGCACGCGTGCGGGGAGAGGGGGAGGGAGGCGGGAGGAGAGGAGCGGGGAGAGGAGGGGAGAGGGGGAAGGGAGGAGGGAGAGAGGAGGCGGAGGGGNGGAAGAGAGGAGGGGAGAGGGGGAGCGAGGAGGAAAATGAGATAATGTAATGTAATGTAATGAGCAATGAGGGAAATTAACGTACGCGTGTTGTTAATACGTGGATGGATGCATGTTTAGATGGCGTGATGGTTGGATTGATAGATTGAGTGACGGATGGCATGATGGATTGATAGGTTTATGGTTGGGTGGATGGATTTATGGTGTGTTGTAATCATGGATAGAGGGGATGTATGGGTAGCAGTAGTTCGCTGGGCCATGCATCATTGATGAAACCTAGCAGCTGACTAGCAGTAGCATTAGCATCAGCATCATTAGCAGCAGCAGCAGCAGCAGCAGCAACAACATTAGCAGCAGCAGCAGCAGCAGCAGTAGTAGCAGCAGCAGCAGCAGCAGCAGCAGCAGCAGCAGTAGTAGCAGCAGCA
>NW_014581774.1:2448-3369 GCF_000485595.1 Priapulus caudatus
TGTACGTGTGTGTGGTGGGGGGCGATCCATGTGTGTGTGTGTGCGTGCGTGCATATGTATATATATATATATATATCAGGAGTGAATAATGGAGATTAATCTAATCTAATAATAATATAATCTCTATTATTCATCTCTACTGTGTATGTATATATATATATATTAGGGTTCATGCAGATAGTGCTTTTCAGCAGTTCACACCTGCGGATAACTCCAATAAAGAGCTGACAATACCCAGTATTGGTATATATATACCTGGTTACCAGGTAATATTAGCTCTTGCTCCAATCTTACACCGCGAATATAAAAAAAAAACTCTCCACCTCGCTTCCCAGAAAACGCAGCAGCAGTGGCAGTACGTGTTCTACATCAACCTCGCCGTCCAGGCGTCCGGCGCCGTCCTGTTTACGCTCTTCTTCCGCGCCGAGATACTACCGTGGGCGGCGGTGGACGTTGACGATACCAACGAGCTGGTCGCCGAGCTACGGAGTAAGCAAAGGCTGGAGAGGTGTGCGCGCCCTCCCTCGTTCCGGCACCGACTGAGGAGATTAAGTCGTGTCAGTGTTTGCGATGTGGAAAGCAACGTCATCATCACGAAGTTTTGATTGTGGAGGCGGGGAGGGGGCGGGGAGGGGGCGGGGAGGGGTGGGGTAGGGGAGGGGGGGAGGGGGCGGGGAGGGGTGGGGTAGGGGGAGGGGCGGAGGGGGAGAGGAGAATAGTTTGTCATAATAATTGTAAATTAGAGTAATAGTAGTTGGAATGAGGTGTAAGAGCGAGGTAGAGAGAGAGAGAGAGAGAGAGAGAGAGAGAGAGAGAGAGAGAGAGAGAGAGAGAGAGAGAGAGAGAGAGAGAGAGAGAGAGAGAGAGAGAGAGAGAGAGAGAGAGAGAGAGAGAGAGAGAGAGAGAGAGAGAGAGAGAGAG
>NW_014581774.1:7365-7850 GCF_000485595.1 Priapulus caudatus
TGTGTGTCTCTCTGTGTGTGTGTGTGTGTGTCTCTCTGTGTGTGTGTGTGTGTGTGTGTGTGTGTGTGTGTGTGTGTGTGTGTGTGTGTGTGTGTGTGTGTGTGTGTGTGTGTGTGTGTGTGTGTGTGTGTGTGTGTGTGTGTGTGTGTGTGTGTCGAGTTGTCTTCGGGGATATCCCTTCTATTCGAATTCGCGTCTGCGCTCCCCTTTATATATCATCCCGGGGTGAGGAGGGGGGTCACCGACGCGCCCTTAGTACACACACACGGATCGACGGAGTGACAGAACGACGCAGAAGGAATGTTCTAGAACTGAGCGGCGAGACCGGCCTCACGATCAGCGATGATGATGATGATGATGAAGGTCGGATTTGTCGTCTGCCTTCTGGTGGCGGCGACACATGGTAAGTGAGAAGTTCTGATGGGAACGAGAGAGAGAGAGAGAGAGAGAGACGAGCGAGAGAGAGAGAGAGAGAGAGAGAGAGA
>NW_014581774.1:9373-9697 GCF_000485595.1 Priapulus caudatus
CTCTCTCTCTCTCTCGTTCCCATCAGAACTTCGTCACTTACCATCGTGTCGCCGCCACCAGAAGGCAGACGACAAATCCGACCTTCATCATCATCATCATCATCATCATCATCATCATCATCGCTGATCGACGGATCGACGGAGTGACAGAACGACGCAGAAGGAATGTTCTAGAACTGAGCGGCGAGACCGGCCTGTCGAGTTGCCTTCGGGGATATCCCTTCTATTCGAATCCGCGTCTGCGCTCCCCTTTATATATCATCCCGGGGTGACGAGGGGGGTCACCGACGCGCCCTTAGTACACACACACACACACACACACAC
>NW_014581775.1:2149-7203 GCF_000485595.1 Priapulus caudatus
GAGAGAGAGAGAGAGAGAGAGAGAGAGAGAGAGAGAGAGAGCACGCGCACAAGAGTAAAGGTTAGAGGAAGAGTGGGAGAGAGACAAATGTCTGTTTTGAGAACTTTTACGAGGCTCTGGCCGAAAGAAATCACGTAAATAAAGGCCGTTTGACAGTAACTGTTGACGTCTTGATAATTATTTAATTAAAGCATCAAATCTCGCTAACTGTAAATCAGAAGAAATAAAACCGGCTATATGGGTTGGTTCTGGGCACAGCATTTCCTTGCATCCTCATTATATATATATATATATATATATATATATATATATACTTATATTTATAATATATATATATATATATAATAATATACCCTTTATATTCTCGTTTTTAGCTCGTTTGAAGCCATTATTTTGTTTAGCCTCTGTTTATTTCAGCACCAACGAGCTCACAAACCACGCGTGTCTGTATATGTGTGTGCGTGCGTGCGTGCGTGCGTGCGTGCTACACACAGAGACATGGTGCTAAACGACATCGGACCTATCTAGAAGAAGATGGCCGTTTGTTGATTCAAGAGTTATTTTCGCGTTTTCTTTGGCGTTTTTGCTCTGTTTGCAGTGGAAAAAAAACCTAATTATGTAAACAATAACATCTTAGAACGACGCCAAGCAATATAATGATTTGATTTGCCTAGCGCACATTAATGACAGAATTTTCAAGCAATTTTGTCACAAGCAATGAAAATTTCTGATATCGGCAATCAAAATTTCTCGTGTGCGAGCAAAAGCAAGTTTCCTTACTAGTTTATTTTGAACTCTCAGTCAGAAACGGAGTGACAAGCCACAGAAATATGGCAGCGCTCGGAACTACTGCTATCAACCGAGTGAAAGGAGGGTGAAGACGAGAAAGAGAAGAGGAGGGAAAGAGCGGAGAGAGAGAGAGAGAAGAGAAGAGAAAGAGATGACAGAGATGAGAAGACGAGAGAGAGAAAGAGAGAAGAGAGATGATCGAGAGAGAAGAAGAGAATGAAGAAGTAAAGAAGAGAAGACGAGAGAGAGAGAAACGGAGAAGAGAATGCGGAGAAGAGAGAGAGACTGAGAGAGCAGAGAGAGAGAGAGAGAAAGAGCTGAGATAGAAGAAGAAAGAGAGAGGATTAGGTATTACTTCTGCTATCAACGACAACAATAGGTGGATTTTTTTAGATAGAGAGATACTTCATGCACGTATGACATAACCGGAAGTACCAGAACTGAACCAAAAAAGATCAGCCTTATTTCAAGATTGTAAAGCATAACGCACACACCCGAGCAAAACACCTGAACGTGGAGCAAATAGTGTTTCGCCTCGATGTTCGTGGCTGTGTGCGATTCACGAAACAAAAAACATTGCTCAGCTGAGCGTGTTTCGTCGCTGAACAAGCACTGTTTGATTCGTGGTGAGCGTGTTTTCGCCTGTAGCAGTAACGTTTTCGCTTCGATCCGGTCTGTGTGGTCATCCGTTCTGCTACCACAGCGAAACGCCACAGACGGATCTTCAAAATCACATATCCTTAAAAAAATCACATGACCACAAATTTCGGACTGTCCATTGAATGCGCCTATTTTTGATGTCATGTGACAGTCGGCGCTGCTACGCCAGTGTTTCGTTATGTTTTGCTCAGCTGTGTGCTGGTGTCCGGGTGTGCGTTGTGTGCGTCTTGCTCGCACGAGCAGAACGCGAAAACTGTATGGAAAACACAAATTCCGTTTTCGACCTCGTGGTGAAATTTCCAGTTTTGCTCGTGTGTGTGCGTTGTGCTTAAGTAAACAAGGTATTGCTGGTGAGTACGGGGACCTTCACAAGTACGTGTTGACACTGAAAGGCGTGACTAGTTGGTTTACTACCACTATCTATCAAGCAGTGGCTTGGTACGGTCACGTGATTATGACTGGTCACGTGATCTGATCATCTAGGTGCGTATACTGGAAATTAAACTCCTGCTAATATTTGTTATTATGGTTGCGAAGATCTATAGTGCATGCGTATCGTGTGGGCGTCAGTGGCGTAGCTAAGATTTTTTCAGCGGGGGGGTGGGGGTACTGGGGGGGCCTTACATTTTCGTGGGGGCACAATATATAACTTTTCTATGTATTATACGGCATATACGGTATTATACTGTTCTAACGGCATTGTTTTTTTTTTGTTTTTTTTATCAAGCATGCATTTTCAGTGGGGGGGGGCACCTGGGGAGAGCACAGAAAATTTGTGGGGGGCACGTGCCCCCCCCCTGGCCCCCCGTAGCTACGCCCCTGGTGGGTGTAGATTGTTCCGAGCAATTTCCAGTTTCGAACGCGCGTGCGCCTCGAAATAGGTTCTGATCATACGATCGCTGAACAAAACGTTCACGAAAGAAAACTCCGTGCGCCATGCCTATAGTGCTTCGCCTGTAGTCGCTGCAGACGCACACAAAAGTACAGCGTGCGTCTCTCGGTCTACCAGGAAATTAACAATTAACACAATTAACAATTGACAACAATTAATACGCCATTAACGCTAGTCTCATCTGACACGCAATTTCTAACACGCACGGAAAATAGTTCCAAGCAATACAATTTCCGTTCTTATAGGCTAATATTTAATGAGAGCCTCGATCATGATAATAATATTTTATGAGCCTCATTCAAGGCTGTTCCGCAATAATGAAGTGATTATTACGTTACATAGTCTCCGCTATACACGCGAGCTAACGCTCTAGCTATCTAGATGTCTTGTTAGAGCTGGTCACGATATTAGCGTTATCGGGCAGCCAGAGCGAGCTTTCTCGAAGCGCGTATTGCATACACTACTATACCGCGTCTTACTAATGGCGCGGCTGACACACATGACATCAACGCCACATACGCACACCGCACACGCAACACGGCATACACGCTCACACGGACAGAGCACACGCACACACAAGACGCAACCACGGTAACCGAATGGGCCTCGCCCCACACGCACAACGCACCGATCATCCTTAGGGCCGCACACTCACACGTGGCACACGCACAGCGCACACGCCACGGGACGCACATCGCACACACACAAAGTAAATAACAGGAAGGCATGCGACGGTAACTAGAAGAACATCCTGAGTTCGTTTTGTCTGCATTGGGGGACCGAATAACTTCACCGGCAACGAAATAACTTACGGCATCGATCGTAAAATTGTGTGTGAGCCTCTTTCACAATACGCCCATGAAATAGGTTGGCGAGCATTTGTTTACTGTGCGTCCTCGGCATGCTATGTATGTTGTGTGCGTGTGGCTGTGGTGCGTTGTGGCGTGTGAGCGTGTGCGTTGTCGCGTGTGCGCGGTGTGTGTGTGCGTGCGTGCGTTGCGGCGTGCGTTGCGTGCGTAGCGTCCCGCGTGTGTGTTGTGTGTGTGGTGTGTGTGTGTGTGTGTGTGTGTGGTGTGTGTGTGTGTGTGTGTTGTGTAATGGCGCCGTGGGTGGTGAGGGATCGCGGTGATTGAGGTTGGGTCGTGACTATGCTGAATCAGCATCTGCAGCAGCGCCTACGATGATGCAGCTATGATGCAGCTACGATGCAGCACTGCAGCAGCGAGCTATGCATGCCCGCTCTGTATAAGAACGGCCCCAAGAACTGGTCACGGCGTGCACCATCGTGTCCGGGGGCAAGCGAAGTAATTGCTTCGCACTGCAGTATGCTTTAATCTTAACTTATATATTATGGCGAAATGTTGTAATGTATGTTTAATGAAAGGCTCCGTCAGTTTTGGAATCCAAATAGCGCAAATATTACAGATAAGGAAGATTCAAGATGAGTAGCACGGACGGGTTCTAAAGAACTATACTCGGCTCTTGAAAACCCCGTTATTGTCAGGCGGTCTTAAAAAAAAAAAGAACAGAAAAAAAGAACACACAAAAAAAGGTTAAACATGTTTGCCTGAAAAATAGGGGGGCGCGTGTTTTGTTTTCGTCCGTTCTGTATTTGCGTTTTGTTTCACAACAGGCTTTTCAATTTCGTGTCTGTTCCTGTGTATCTCCTGTTCCGTGTCTAGTGAGTGTCTTGTGAGAGCGAGAGATAGGGAGAGAGAAAATGAGAGACGAAAGTCGGTAATCAAATTGGCATGAAATTAAATATTCAGTAGGCTATGTTGGCCATATTTTCGCCAATATGTAGATGTACAATTGAATTTCATCAGTGCAGATTTTTCTATATGTCTGTGAACGTCCTGCAAAAGGTGCTGTCAGGTGTAGGTCCACGTGGACACCCGATAGCTTGTCAACATAGCGGTTCGATCAACAAAGCACCGTAGATTATGAACGTCGTACCCGCCACAGGAGTGCAAAACGATCGCGTAAGAAATTAGCTGATCAAACAACCACTGGCAAATATTACCTGTGCCCGCAACAGAGTGGAGAAACATTCGAACACGTAAATATTACAGTTTACGTTATACCCATTCACATCTATCTAAATTTAACTTTTGATCGCGTATCATTCAACTGCAGTACACTAGCATACAATAAAACATTTCTTGTGGGTGTGATGTATTTCACTGTGTACTTAGCCCAAACAATGTTAATGTGTTACGTGTATAGCTATGATTGCACATGTATGATTGTATTGACATTTTCAACCATAAAAACAAACATGCTGCAACAACTAAAACGTCTCCAGAATAAGCACGGTTAACACAGGTACACAGCTACTCGCACCTGGTAAGCGACATGCACCCATGTCACTAAGTTCCACGCGGATAGCCGCGGGTTTCATCTATATTTAGCTAAGATGTGTCTGCCGAGCGCGCTTCGGATCGTCTCTTCTCTCTGTCTCTTCATCTCTCTCTCCTCTCTCTCACCGACTTCCTCCTCATCCATCTTGCTAGTCTGTGCCTCACACACTCTCTCTCTCTTTTCTCTCTTTCTCGCTCTCTCTCGCTCTCTCGTTCTCTCTCATCTCTCTCTCATCTCTTGTCTCTCTCTTCCTTTATCTCTCTCTCGCTCTCGTCGATCTATGTTTCTGCTCTCTCTCGCTCTCTCTAGCTCGCTACCGCTCTTCACAGTGGACACAGCACACACACACACA
>NW_014581775.1:9176-9693 GCF_000485595.1 Priapulus caudatus
ATATATATATATATATAGAGAGAGAGAGAGAGAGAGAGAGAAAGAAAGAGAAAGATTGTTTGTTGATGTTATTGTTTGCTGTATATAATTATCATATCGTCTGTGTGTTCTAGATGTGAGTGAGCTACACGGACTCGACGTGGCGCGGTACGGCCTGACTAGAATCAGTCTAAAAGCTGCGGCTGACGAGGAAACCCGAACGTTTGTAAGCAATTTTTAAAGATTGTAAAACTCTAATTCCAGCATGCGTGGCCAGACATAATTAGATCGGTAGCTATCAGTTGGAAAACATACAACTTTGCGGAAGCAATTGTATCACGCCTTGAAAGCGGGTAAAATATTTTTTAATATGTATTAGCTCATTATTCGCCGATTTCAAAAAATTTAATATCTATAATGTGCGTATGTGTGCGTGCGTGCGTGTGCTTGCGCGAATCTGTCTGTGAGTGTGTTTGGGTGTGTGTGTGTGTGTGTGTGTGTGTGTGTGTGTGTGTGTGTGTGTGTGTGTGTGTGTGTG
>NW_014581776.1:0-7089 GCF_000485595.1 Priapulus caudatus
TCAGATTTTGTCTCCGTGAAAAAGACTGTTTTCAGTAGGCGTACATGTACTTTTATTTGAATTACATGCCATAAAGATTTAATCAAACGTTTATCGTTTAAACAAATCGTTTGTGGAGAAATTAATAGCTCTTCTCGCATTGTACATTTTCTTATGGCATGTTGAGTACGCGTACACTAGCTAAGGTCGCGCCTGTGTGGCGAAGCAGGATGTCAGTTCTAACTGCGTAGATGCAAACCCGGATGTGTAGTAGACACGTACGTACGCGATGTGGTGCAGTGCGTCACAGGCGAGTGGCGCGTGAAGGTTCAGTTCGTGTAGATACGTCGGGAGACATCCGACTGTGTGTAGCTCGTGATCGTATTATTGTCCTATAAGCCTTGCGTTGTGTTATTCTGCTCGCGTGGACTTAGTCATTAATTGTATAATTGCATTAATTATTCCCAAACCCAATTCGTTTTGTGTCTGTGCCACTTCGCCCTCGAAGTGAAAAGCGATCACACAGAAGGGCAAAATCTGAGCTCCACGCACACAGCAATTTCTATTCCTGGCTCACAACACAACACATGTCTATTCCTACATTGCCAGTTCTTGCATCTACGCAGTATTAACTGGACATCTGCTTCGCCAACAGCAGGCCGACTCGCTTAGTTACGGACGGCTTACGCTCGACATCCCATAAGAAAATGTACATGGCGTACAAGAACGAGAAGAGCTATCTTGATTCCTCCAGCAAACGATCTTGATTAACGAAGGATAATCGAAGTTGCAGTTAACAACCTATTCCGCGCAATGTAACACGGGCGTGTTCACTCCTATGCGACGGCCACGATACCCTGGGGCGGCTGGGTTTAGCGCACTTCGGCCCCCATGGGCCATCCCCCACACACAAGAGCCTTCGTATTGAGCATACTATCCGCGGCCTACTCTCACGTATTAGCGCACGGCACACGCCACGCACGCGACGGCGAGGCCGCCCAGCCCAGCGCCACACCACACACACGGGGACGCGCGCGAGCCGAAGCCGGCACGACCCGGACGCGGCTCTACCACGCGGCGGCGCGGGGGCTGCGGGGGGGCGGGGGGAGGCGGCACGGGGCTCACGCACACAAATACACACACTCCGATACTATATATCTCCTCCTCCCTCCTCGATCTCTTGCTCATCTCTCTGCTCTCTCTGCCTTTCCTCTTCTCGTGCGCTGGCGCCGAGCGCCGGGGCGGGGCCGGGCGCGCGGGGGCGAGCCGCGGCGGGTCGGCGGCGGGGGGGGGGCGCGGCGCGGCGGGGGGCGGGCAATCTCGTAAAGCAGACTGCTGGAGACTCAATCGATTATATAGACTCCTAGGATTGAGGTTATATTAATAGCGTTATCAGGACTGTGAATAATAGAGATGAAGTCAAATCGTAATCGGAAGTTGTTTAGCTATCAGGCGCGCGCGAGGCTCGGGCCGATTCCGCTGCAGCGCCTATAATTCTTAAGGAGAAAATTTGTATGTTTAACATCAATTAATTATGACCACATGTCCTTGGAGTAACGGTTATTTTTTCCAAGAAAAATGAATAGTTTTAAATTACATCTAAGTATTTATTACATTACTTAATTAATTAAAAAAATATACTTCGGAGACCAACAGGCGAATTGGTGCCATTACTCATTTTCACAAATCTAGCCCGCCATTTTTGGATGCCACTACTAAATGCGGGGAACGCCGTAGAGGTGATTATCGGCAAAAACGAATCACCTGAGTCTAAAACCTAATAGGTCTCAAAACAATCAGCGCGAGGAGTTTAATATAATTCACCTCGGGCCGATGGAATACTAAGCCTTGCTATTCTTACTTTCGCTCCTCGATAATAAGAAGCCTAATACTACGCAGTAGGTATATGGTATTAGTATATATTGGTGTATAACAGCTAGTCCTATAAGAATATATATAGTCTATGTTATACACTGCCTGGTACTATCAACATTGCCTATATTATTAACCCTTTGCCTCATTGAGACTTGCAACTGGAAAAGTACCACGTCTTAACTGGATGTTGTGTTTTTCCTGGTACGTCCGCACACCGGTCCCAATGGGCTCCACGGACGATCCACGGCGTGGGGGGTCTGCCTGCTTCATGCCGAAGTACGCCCTGAACGTCTGCGGGAGCGCGGTGCACGGCCGTAGAGGAGATCCTGCGATCATGACGTCATGCCGGACGGGATCACCGTATTAAGGGTGCGCGCTACCCGGCCATTCAAGGTGGGCACCAGGACGACTACTGCCGTAACGACGGGCCGGGCCGACAATACCGAGTGTGTGCAGAGGCTAGAGTAAGTTGGTAACGAGGCGGATGGAGACGGGTGTGGCTATCTTGATTACACTAACCGGTGCCGCAAATTTGAAAATGCGAACGGGTTATCTGCTCACGAAATTCACGTTTTGAATAATGAAACTCTGTCAAAGTTCAGTTGTCCGTGATCGTGGCGCGAAAAACGTTTTCGCTGCGCGCTCGTTTCCCCACACCCATCACCTGTTTATGCACTTGTAGCTCTATTGCTTGCTAGCACACACCGATAACATAATCGACGTGGCTATGGTTTTTCATTCCGCTGGTTCGAAAAATAGCTTTTGTAGGCTCAAGCATTGGCTCCACTTTATAATCACCAGAGGGAAGCACGTGCTCCGCGAGGCATTGACAGTGTTTGCTGCTGGCCACATCGGTCTTGTTGTGAGAATACCGTTCTTAAACAACAATGCTTAGCAATGAAGTCGGGAGGAAAAAATCCACAGCCCTGTGACTACGTATATATATTTCTTATCAGCCAGACTACAGTAGTATCAGGAATGAATAATAAAAATGATATTATCACTAGATTCAATCTATTATTAGTTAACACTATTATTATTGACTCTATTATATTGATCTATTATTATTGATTATTATTATTAATCTATTATTATTATCCTCTATCTATTATTAATCTGTATTATTGATTATCTCATTATATTTAACATTATATTGATCTGTTATTATGTGATCTGATTTTTGACTTTAACGTCTATATTATTGCCATCTATTATTATTAATGCTATTATTATTGGAGTCGGTTGTAGTGCTGATATAGACCTATTATTATTAGATTATATAGTTATTTTGATCTATTCATACAACGGGCTTTATTAGCTGCATCGTATATTAGCTTGCATCTATTATTATTAACTCTAATATATTATTCACTATTTCACTCCTGGTATGTCTTTCATCTGTCAGTATTATATTTGATTTTTGCACAGGGGAGAGGATAGTGATTCGCTAAGGACGGACTCTGGATTGGCCTACATTTTGTCTCTTATTTATTTGATTTTTTATTTATTTGCAGCTAATTTTGCTTGTATTTTAGAATTAAGCGGCATAGAGTTAGGGTTAGGGTTTAGGGTTAGGATTACAGTTAGGATTAGCGGTTAGGTTTAGGCGTTAGAGTTTAATCTGTTTCTATATCCACAACTTATTTTCTATATTCACTATCTCTCCCTATCAGACCTACTATTATATTTTATCGGTCGTGGCGCTATGCTTACCAGGACAGCCCAGCTCCAGGCTAGCGCGTCCCGGCTCATATTCATTTTCTATGGTGAACCCCAATTCTTACCATTTTTTCAGGTCAAACAAAACATATTAACGATAGGTTTTCTACCAGTATTATTAACTTACCTTATTAGGTATTTTTATCAAAAAAATTTGTTTTTGTAACTTTTAAAGCCAGTAGTAAATCCAGCTAAAAATCCAACGATTGAAAGCGGGCGTTGCCTTAATCTGTGACGCGGGATTTTGGGAATCTGTGCTGCCAGCTTTGTAATGGCCCATGACCGGACGCGTAGGGCCACTGCGTATATTTTTTCACAGCTGCCCAATATGTTTGTGTATGTATGTGTAACACTTTGTGCTTTTATATAATAAAGAACCATATTTATTCTTCATACACTGCGTCTACATTCGAACCGGTCAGCCTCGTTGCAAGTCGTTTGCTGTCATAACAGATGCTGTAAACTCATTTAACCGATATTGCTCGTACTTGTGCAGAGGTGGCGCTGACCTGCTTACATTATTCATGTTTACTAGCCCGAATCGTCCGTACGCTGGCGACTTCCACAATACGACGAGCGGCACATCTAAAACTGCAAGAGCCTACAGCATTCCCGCGCGCTCCATGGTATTGCCAACTTCACAGCCATCCTGAACGATCCCAAGTACTTCCCGGAACCGGAAATGTTCTCCCCGACTCCCGCGCACTTAGAAAGCGGAAGGAAATCTCCCGTGAAGATCGAAGCAGTAGATTCCCGTTTTCCATCGGCTAGGTGCGTAGCATGTCCATATATGGTAAATTTCGAGCGTATTGTATCCATATATGGTAACTGTCGTTCGTACCATGTCCATATATGGTATCATAGTATTGCATTATGTCCATATATGGCGAATGGCGATCGTAGGGTGTCCATATATGGCGAATGTCGTATTGTGGCATGCAAGCGCGCGTGCTTGTGTTTTAAGCAGTGAATTGCCAATGACTAGGTAGCGTGTGCGTACGTGCGTGCGTGCGTGCGTGCGTGCGTGCATGTGTGTGTGTGTGTCAGTGTGAGTGTGCGTGCGTGCGTGCGTGCGTGTGTGTGTGTGTGTGCGTGCGTGCGTGCGTGCGTGCGTACGTGCGTGTGCGTGCGTGCGTGCGTGCGCGCGTGTGTATTTGTGTGTTAAACGGCTGCGCATTTTAAAACATGCAACTTCGGCTTATCATCGTAGGTCGCCGCTGCATGTCGGGAGAAGCTCTCGCCAGGATGGGTTGTTCCTCTTCTTCACAAGCATACTGCAGAATTACGATATCTCGCTACCAGATGGCGTGACAGAGCCGTCGCTGGCAGGCGATCTTGGCATTGTGTGGATGGCGAAACCCTATCAGCTGTGCTGCGTACCACGCGAATAGAGATATTTGATAATAATTTAGAGTGTTTGCAAATTTTGCTCGCGTGGTACTACCTGAGTGTAAACATAACAACAACAACAATAACAATAACAAAGTAGGGAATAAGAGATGTATATATATATATATATATGTTTATGTATATCCCATTACCCGAAAAAATACAATAGATTGAAATATAAATAATTAATAGATATAATTATACTTGTAATAACGATATTAATAAGTAAATCATAAAATTATGATACATGCAAACATTTCTATGTCGTTGGTCGTGCTTTTAGAAAAATGGTGCAAGCCTACAAAAATATACGATTTTATTGAAGTGCTTCATTTAAACCAGCACGCACAGGATCTCGCATATTTTGATATGAAATATAACAATGTTAGTACATGTAGTATCACTTTCATAGTTACGACGGGCAAGTATATCACAAAATTCTTTGCTGTAATATATACTGTTTGTACTACTGAGAATAGAGACTTCTGTGACGTTTGTTTATGAAAGATTTAGAACCTTAAGCCACATTAAACCACCAGCAGCAGTAGCAAAGGTAACAGCGGCGGCAGCAGTAGCAGAAGCGGCAGCAGCAGCAGCGGCGGCAGCAGCAGCAGCATCACCAGCAGCAGTAGCAGAAGCGGCGGTAGCAGCAGCAGCAGTTGCAGCAGCAGCAGTAGCAGCAGCAGTGGCAGAAGCGGCAGCAGCAGCAGCAGCAGCAGCAGCAGCAGCAGCAGCAGCAGCAGCAGTAGCAGCAACAGTAGCAGCAACAGTAGTAGTAGCAGCAGCATCAGCAGCAGCAGCAGCAGCAGCTGCAGTAGCAGCTGCAGTAGCAGCAGCAGTAGTAGCAGCAGTAGCAGCAGCAATAGCAGCAGCAATAGCAGCAGCAGCAGCAGCAGCAATACAGATACTGAGACAACAATACAGAGGCCGAGAGAAAAAGAACGAGAAATAGAGAGACATTGAGAGAGGGAGAAACAGAAATAGAGAGAGAAAGAGACAGACAGAGAGAGAGAGAGGCAGACAGACAGAGAGAGACAGACAGACAGGCATGCAGACAGACTGTGAGGGGAAAAAGCGGCCGAGGAAGCGAGACAGAGATGAATGGAATGAGAAAAGGATGCAGATGCTACAGTACGCAAGAGTAAACATCTCCTTGACCAGCACCACCACTACCATCACTACCACTACCCGCTTAGCGATAGTGTCTATATAGAGTGTTTACCTACACGCGCCGTGTATGTATACGTGCTGTCCGTGAATCGTCAGCGGGAGCGACGGCCGGGTGTGACGTCCGGGTGGCGAATTTTATTTTTCCTACACGTTATAT
This sequence comes from Priapulus caudatus, assembly GCF_000485595.1. Lineage (NCBI taxonomy): Eukaryota > Metazoa > Priapulida > Priapulimorpha > Priapulimorphida > Priapulidae > Priapulus > Priapulus caudatus. The sequence continues at coordinate 6,290 of NW_014581776.1, forward strand.
CAGAAGTAGATAATAGGGAATTATTTCTTATTATCTACTCTTGGTTATATCCATTGCAGAGTTTTGGGCGCCTCTGATTGGCTGCTTTGATTTGCTTTGACTCAAAAAACCTTCAAAACAAGGGAACAAACGCCATTTGTAAATATTTGTTTTGGTTTATGATCGGTTGATAAGTAAGTTTTCTGATGTATTTTCCATGAAAAACACACATTTTACTCATTAATATAAAATATAATATTACTATAATTACAATTCTTTGTAAAAAAAAAATTGCGTCCGGGTGTGACGTCCGACGTCTGACACAGTCACCATTATAACCAACACCAGCAGGAGCAGCAGCATCAGCAGCAGCAGCAGCAGCAGCAATAGCAGCAGCAGTAGTAGTAGCAGTAGCAGTAGTAGTGTAGAGATTTCGGTTACACCGAACACTCTATTTCAAACCACAACAACACGACAGGGCGCGGCCATTTTGGAATGACTAAAAACCTGGATCGGAAGACCAGGTGACACCAAAATTCCACTTAAGAAGTCAATATGCACAATTAAATAAAGGAAAGGTCAAGCTATAATAAAATACAGGTTAAAAGGATAACAAGTAGATAAGTAAAACAATAGTTATAATAGAATATGAAGAGAAAATTACTCGGCCAGGCAGCTGACGTAATCAGCCTAAATGCGGCACGGCGTGTAAACAAACGGCCAGTAGAAGCAGAACTAACCGGTACAAACCAGTAAATAAGCAATGCCAGCTGGAATACTCCTGCTTAAAGTGCTAGGGGAATGGGGAAAGCGCACGTGAC
>NW_014581776.1:7659-8867 GCF_000485595.1 Priapulus caudatus
CTGTTGCTGTTGCTGTTGCTGTGGTTGTTGTTCCTGTGCTGTGTTAAGTATAGGTAGTCCAGGTAGTATAGGTGTGTGAGACGCTGACTGTTCCTTCTCTTTATTCCCCCCCCCGTGTGGCTCTACCTTTTTTACTAAAGATGCTTTCTTACTGTATATATACTTTCTTACTATATCCCTTTGCTTCCTATGTACACTTTCGCTCTCTCTGTTCTATCATTATATTTTCTACATTCTCTCGTTATCTATTCGCGTTACGTTTCCCCCTTCCCCTGTCTCTGCTTTATTGTCTTTCTCTCTACTTGTCTCTTAGTTCTTCGTGCTCGAACGTAAGAAATTGCTAAACTACTTTGGTTTAGCCGTATCTTCCGGATCTTCCGGATCTATTCTCGTCTCTTAGTTCTTCGTGCTCGAACGTAAGAAATTGCTAAACTACTTTGGTTTAGCCGTATCTTCCGGATCTTCCGGATCTATTCTCGTCTCTTAGTTCTTCGTGCTCGAACGAGTGCGTGGCTTCCCCCAGGCGACGTCCCACCTGTAGAAAACCCCCTCAATGTATGAGGGTACATACGCGACTCGTTCGATTCTCACCCGAACTATTTCCTTCTTAACATTTTTCTCTGTCGTGTACTCTCAGTCGCCTATGTTCGTCTGTCTTGTTATTTGTCGTTTTTTTCCGTTTATAATGGTCGGGATGATCAGTCCTTTCCGTTTTACAATCGTGTCGTGTCTTTGTCGTCGTTGTCCTTCCTTTCCGCCTCGGCGGCTGTACACCTCTTTTTTGTCAGCACTGTTTCTTCCGAGTATGTTTCGTCCGAACATCTCCCGTGCTGATCCGTGCTCTCTCTCTCTTCCTGGAAGCTCCTGAATCTTGCTGGATATCAGCCTCCTGTGTATCGCTCTGTATGCCAGTTAATTCACTAGCATGTGCAATCGCCTCTGTCTCCGGTGGCGTCTCTCTCACTCCTGCCGCGCCGTGTTGATTTGAGTTTCTGTTCTGCTCGGGATCGTGATCTGACGCTCGCGTTTCTTCGTCGTCACCGTATTTCGGCCTTGTTCTTCTCTCTCGACGTTGTATGTTTATCAACGGCGTTTCATCGTCCGATGACCACTCTCCGTCGCCATCGCTAACACAGCACATGAACAACCAGCACGACTACAGCAACAACAGAAGCGGCAACGGAAAAGGAGACAGCATCAAGCACAGC
>NW_014581776.1:8877-9682 GCF_000485595.1 Priapulus caudatus
TTCTCTAACGGCATTACTGTAACGCCGCAATCAATCTTACTCGCAGTATCAATGATCTAAGCTATCGACATACTCTAACTATCATACAAAGAAAACCCATATTTACGTATATGCCATCTGGTCGGAAGAGTTCGTTCAGATCGTCTCGCTTGGTCCCTGCACACTCTATGTGCTATACACACTCCATATTCGTGGACTGTAGGTATATGCTACTACTGCTACTACTGCTACTACTGCTACTACTACTACTATAACAAATATATCTTTATGTTGTATTCGTGGACTGTAGGTATGTGCTACTACTGCTACTACTGCTACTACTACTACTATAACAAATGTATCTTTATGTTGTATTCGTGGACTGTAGGTATGCTACTACTGCTACTACTGCTACTACTACTACTATAACAAATGTTTCTTTATGTTGTATTTGTGGACTGTAGGTATATGCTACTACTGCTACTACTGCTACTACTACTACTATAACAAATGTTTCTTTATGTTGTATTCGTAGACTGCAGGTATATGCTACTACTGCTACTACTGNTTAGTTATCACATTTATTTTCTCAGCATTGAACTAGTAGGTACCCCGGCATAGAAATCATCCACATTTAAACATCAACGGAAATGTCACAGCCTGATCACAGGATAAGAAATTCAAGACACACGTCTGTTGCCCTTCCTCTCTCCCACTCTCTCCTCTTTTTCTCTTTCTCGCACATACATATACTCGCTTTCTCTCTCTCTCTCTCTCTCTCTCTCTCTCTCTCTCTCTCTCTCTCTCTCTCTCTCGCTCTCTTTCT
>NW_014581776.1:10608-18108 GCF_000485595.1 Priapulus caudatus
AAGTACCCAGCAGGAGAAGAAGCGGAGGAAGAAGGAGAAGAAGAAGGAAGAAGGGAGAAGGAGAAGAAGCCGAAGAGGAAGCTCAGTGCTGTAACAGTTCATAATTATTATTATATATTAGTGTTATAATTATTTGTGTATCATTTAGTGTGTATATATTTTCCTGTAATATCGCGTGTGAGGGTTGTGCGGGTGCCAACGTTGAACTGCTATATTGTTTATTAAACTTTCCATTATCGGACGTTACCAAACATTTCCGTCTACTGCGTATGCGTGCGTACCTCACTAGCCCTATAGCTTCAATTCGTGACAATGGGGNGGGTCTGTGATAGACCGGTACAGTTTGTGTCTGAATAGACGTGTGAAGTAGTGGTCTGATATAGACGTGGAGAGATTTGTCGAAGGTAGACGGACAGGTTGTGCGGAGTCCGAGAGAGACACGTGCGGCCAGAAAAGGAGCCGAACTTAATTTGTGTTTGAGAGACACGTGTGGCGGGAGAGTAGGAGGAAGAAGCAGAAGCCGACGACGAGGAGAAGTACCCAGCAGCAGAAGAAGGCGACGACGAGGAGAAGTACCCAGCAGCAGAAGAAGGCGACGACGAGGAGAAGTACCCAGCAGAAGAAGCCGACGACGAGGAGAAGTACCCAGCAGGAGAAGAAGCGGAGGAAGAAGGAGAAGAAGAAGGAAGAAGGGAGAAGGAGAAGAAGCCGAAGAGGAAGCTCAGTGCTGTAACAGTTCATAATAATTATTATATTAGTGTTATAATTATTTGTGTATCATTTAGTGTGTATATATTTCCTGTAATATCGCGTGTGAGGGTTGTGCGGGTGCCAACGTTGAACTGCTATATTGTTTATTAACTTTCCATTATCTGACGTTACCAAACATTTCCGTCTACTGCGTATGCGTGCGTGCCCTCACTAGCCCTATAGCTTCAACTCGTGACAATGGGGGCTTGTCCGGGAGCTTTATTTCTCGATAGCACGAGTGGCTAGGGTGTGAGTAGTGCGCTCGCATTACGCAAGGTCAAGAGCGTACACGCGTACGGCCGCGACACGGGAAAACACGGTGATAGTGCGTTTCAGTGTATATGTATATATTGTGTATATGCAGTGTGTGCTTTTGAATACTTGTATGGGCAAGTGATACGTGTCGGTGGTCTTATAGAGTGTCACATTGTCTTGGGGGGTGTTGGGTTGTATCTTTCGTGTTGGTTTCATGTCGCGGGGTATTGTGCCAGGGGGTGGTGTTGTGGTAAAGTATTCCAGTGTATGATATCGTCTTGCACCGGAGACTATTGGCTCGTATTGTAGTCGTATGGTAGTGTAATTGTGGGGAGAAATACATCTAAAACTGGTGCGTTGAAAGCAAAATGGAAAGATGTATAGAGTTAGGCGTCAAGCACGGCCTGGAGGGTAAAGAATTGATGCAATTCGTTCGGGAGCAGGAGGATCGAGAACGGGAGCGAGAAGAGAGGGCAGCAGAGAGTGAAGCCAAGCGAGAGGCCAGCAACACGAGCTCGCTGTTATGGAGCGGCAGATAGAAATAGAAAAGGCTGAAACATCAGTGGCGGCAGAGGAAAGTATGATAGAACCCTCGATGACAACAAGAGCAAATAAGGCGCGGGCGCCACAACTACCCGTGTTCCAGGATGGGAAAGATGACCTGGACGCCTATCTAGAGAGGTTTGAGCGGTTCGCCAAGTCGCAGGATTGGGAGGAGTGTACTTGGGCGGTCAACTTGAGTGCACTACTTACAGGAAGGGCGTTAGAGGTATACTCAAGGCTGCCAACGAGGAGGCCAACCGGTCGTCGCAAGCGTTGAAGGGGCCTTATTACGGAGATACCAGCTGACTGCAGAAGGCTTCTGGAATAAACTCAGTGATAGTAGGGCGGAGGCAGGAGAAAGTCCGGGCAGTTTTGTGACAAGACTGGAAGGGTATCTATTACGGTGGGTGGATCTCTCTAACACTCAGCGTACCTTCGACGGGCTCAAGGAGTTGATATTAAAAGAGAAGTTTATTGGATCATGCGACAAGGGTTTGTCACTGTTTTAAACGAGAGGACACCACTGCGCGGATGAAGAACTCACTACGTTAGCTGAGAAGTATTTGCAGGCACATGGCGACGGCCTAGATGAGAGTAAAAATGATGGTCGGAGAGTAAGTAGAGACGGGATGAGTAAAGGGCCAGGTAACCAGCGACAGGGCACTAAGACAGAGGCAGAGAGACGATGCTTCAGATGCAATAGACTGGGACACATAGCGAGAGACTGTGCAGGCGACAGTAGGAGAACCCCTACGAGCACAGTACAGCGGAGGCAAGGATATAGCGGAGCCGGGTATGGCTCACAATATGGCCCCACGCACAGTGTGAGGAATACCGGATACCATGCTCGACCTAATGGACGAAACCTAGCAGCGGGGTGCTACTTAAGTCAGTGTAGTGGTGTCGCGAGGGTAAACAGGAATACCATGAGCAATGTGAGAAGAAGGCGGGTACAAGGGAGGAGAGGCATGGCGAGGATCAAGTAGCCAATGGAGGCTCCCAACGCATGGTAACTGAAGTCCAAAGCCAGTCTTATATGGAAGGGTAGGAGGCGTTGAGGTGAAAGTACTGCGAGACACGGGCTGCAGCGGCATCATCATCAGGCAAAGTCTTGCTGCCAAAGAACAACTTACAGGAAAGAAGACGTTGTGTACATTGGTGGATGGATCCATTAAGGAGGTCCCAATGGCCAGGGTAAAGGTAGATAGCCCATATCTTACCGGGGAAGTAGAGGTCATGTGCATGGAGACACCGCTGTATGATTTGATAATAGGGAATGTCCCTGGAGCACGAAGCCCCACTGACCCACGTAGGAAATGGCGAGAACGTATGCAGACTACAGAGGAGGTAGAAGCCAGTGTGGTCGTTACTCGGGCAAAAGCCAAAGCGAAGGATAGGGCACTAACCCCTATAAGAGTGGCTTCTGAAATTGATGTGGAGATTGATGTGGAAACGTTAAAGGCATATCAGAAAGAAGACAAGACGCTGGATAAGGCAAGGACGTGGACAGATGTGAGAACGAAGGGTGCCAGTAAGTCATGGATTACGGAGAGGAAGGGTCTGCTCTATAGAATGTTTCAATCCCCAAAGGTGAATCAGGGCCAAGTAGTGAAACAGTTGGTGGTGCCACAACAACTGAGGAAGAAGGTGCTAAAAATAGCTCACGAGTCAATAATGGGTGGACACTGGCATAGGGAAAGACGCAGGATAGGATAGCAACAGAGTTCTATTGGCCAGATATGAGTGGTGATATCTCACGTTTCTGCCGATCGTGTGATGCATGTCAGCGACAGTGGCGAAAGGTAGAGTAACAAAAGTACCACTAGGAAAATTGCCGGTAATCGATGTACCCTTTCACCGAGTGGCTGTAGATCTCGTTGGACCGATTCAACCCATATCAGATAAAGGAAGCCGATATATATTGACTATGGTGGACTATGCAACAAGATATCCTGAAATGTACCATGCAAGCCAACCCAACTTCCACACGTCTATTCCAGACAAAAACTCCAGGCCGTCTGCCACTCGCCAGCTATCCCGCGTATGAAAACACCTAGGGCTTAATCTTGGTCACGCCGCGTGTCTAAACCTTGTCACTTGTGACATATATATATATATATATATAATATATAAGTATATATGTATATATATATATATACGTATATATATACACAATCGATAGATGGATGTATATCGAGAATCAAATCGGAACAGGATTGTCGAATGCACCTTACATTCTATGAGATGCCCAGTGACTAGCATGCTATTAGTGTTGACAGGTTTCCCGTTCAAACACACACTGGGAGAGATAGTCCAGGCCTCTGCTACAGACACGGGGGTAGTGGCAGTGCATCTACGTCCCGTAGAGACAATCCAGGCCTCCACTACACACACGGGGGCAGTGGCAGTGGATCTACGTCCCGTAGAGACAATGCAGGCCTCCACTACACACACGGGGGTAGGTGACAGTGTATCTACGCCCCATTAAGACGGTCCACACTTCCTCCTTCATGCCCGTCAACATCAGAACATCTCGTCGGCAGGCAGCAGGCTCCTGAGCGGGGCGACGGTGGCGACATCTAGTGAGGCTCGTTCGAGGCGGTACATCAGGGGGCAGTCGAGAGAGATGCAGCGAGCATTGGCCGGCTGACGGGTGCGCATGCAGCCGTAGCATACCTACAATCCACGAATACAACATAAAGATACATTTGTTATAGTAGTAGTAGTAGCAGTAGTAGTAGTAGTAGCACATACCTACAGTCACGAATACAACATAAGAATATTTGTTTATAGTAGTAGTAGTAGCAGTAGTAGCAGTAGTGCATATACCTACAGTCACGAATACAACATAAAGCATATATTTGTTATTAGTAGTAGTACAGTAGCTAAGTAGCAGTAGTAGCATAATCCTACAGTCACGAATACAACATAAAGATATATTTGTTATATAGTAGTAGTAGCAGCAGTAGTATGCAGTAGTAGCATATACCTGCAGTCTACGAATACAACAATAAAGAAACATTTGTATTAGTAGTAGTAGTAGCCAGTCAGTAAGCAGTAGTAGCATATACCTACAGTCCACAAATACAACATAAAGAAACATTTGTTATAGTAGTAGTAGTAGCAGTAGTAGCCAGTAGTAGCATACCTACAGTCCACGAATACAACATAAAGATACATTTGTTATTAGTAGTAGTAGTAGCCAGTAGTAGCACATACCTACAGTCACGAATACAACATAAAGATATATTTGTTATAGTAGTAGTAGTAGCAGTAGTAGCAGTAGATAGCATACCTACGTCACGAATAACTACAGTAAAGATACATTTGTAATATAGTAGTCAGTAGTAGCAGTTAGATAGCAGTAGTAGCAGTAGTAGCATACCTGACAGGTCACGAATACAACATAAAGATACATTTGTCTATAGTATAGTAGTAGCAGTAGTAGCACATACCTACAGTGCACGAATACAACATAAAGATATATTTGTATATAGTAGTAGTAGTAGCAGTAGTAGCAGTGTAGCAGCTAGTAGCATATACCTACAGTCCACGAATATTGAGTGTGTATAGCACATAGAGTGTGCAGGGACCAAGCGAGACGATCTGACGAACTCTTTCCGACCAGATGGCATATACGTAAACATGGGTTTTCTTTGTATGATAGTTAGAGTATGTCGATAGCTTTAGATCATGATACTGCGAGTAAGATTGATTGCGCGTTACAGTAATGCGGTTAAGAATATAGTTAGTGATATAAGTATATGTGTCGCGGAGTAGGAGTTAGTCATACCGCGGTTATCATGCGCGTGTCGGGACGCCAAACAAATTAAACGGGGGGGGGGGGGTAACGTTAGCGAGGTAGCGAACGGCGCTGGTAGGGTGCGTCAGGTAGTTTACTAAAATGGACGAATTTATAACCAATGTGGTGTTGTGGGATTGTATCGTGCGGTGATTGGAGGTGGGTTATTAAATAAATATTATTCATGCGTGTATTATCTAAATTCCTGCGTTCAGTTGTCTATCAGTGGCTGTATTTTTATATCTCGAGCTGGATCATTCCGTCACAAGGTATTAAAACATAAATACGATCACGCCATCGCGCCGTGGGCTTTAATTTGAAGCACGCGGTGACATAAAATGGGATGGCGTAGTGCACCAGGGATATACAGATTTCAGTCACGTGATACGCAGCTCCAACGCAGTGATTGGTCTAATCGATTGTTTTGTTCAAGCGGTTATGCACATCCCGTTCAGAAATCGTAGGGCCAGGTAACGGGCAGTAAGGGGTTAAGGTAATCTTTTTTGGAGGACGCTAGAGCTAGGGCGTACAATGGCGCAAAGGATAAATATGGGGGATATCGTACAGATTATGGGGCAGGCACTTAACCCCGTGGTAAGGGAGATAAGAGAAGGAGAAGTTCCAATGGAGATAGATAGCGTCACAGCAAGGGAAAGGGGAAGGTCGATTAAAGTAGATGGGGAGAGAGACGAGAGAGAGAGAGAGAGAGCGAGTATATGTATGTGCGAGAAAGAGAAAAAGAAGAGAGAGTGGAGAGAGGAAGGGCAACAGACGTGTGTCTTGAATTTCTATATCCTGTGATCAGCGCTGTGACATTTCCGATTGATGTTTAAATGTGGATGATTTCTTGCCGGCGGTGCGAAATTTTTTTTCCAAAGCATATAACATAGCGAAGATTTAGCGCCTTCTGATTGGTTTGAATTGGTTCATCCTGCCTCCTGATTGGTTCAAAAACAGGCGCTTTGCTTATTTAGCATATGTCATGTAAAGTTTCTTATATATCCTGTGGCTGCGTGATGGATAGAACACCGTCGTTACTTCTGAAAGGTCGTTGGTTCGAAATTCCGGGTTTGGTTTTTAATTATTTTTTTGTTTTCTGTATTTTTCATCTTTATCCATTTAACTATTGTTTCTAATTAACGAATATATTTGCATGATTGATTTACAACAATTAAATATTTTAATGAAAAATTTTTTTTAAAATAATTTTATTTCATTTATTAGTGTTAATTAAATTTAATTAGGGTTAGGGTTAGGGTTAGGGTTAGGATGTAGGGTTAAGGGTTAGGGTTAGGGTTAGGGTTAGGGTTAGGTTAGGTTAGGGTTATTATTGCAAATAATTGCAATTCTTCGCTATGTTACAAAATGGCGCTTTGTTGTTCTCTTGTCAAAGGCAAAGCAAATCGAAGCAGCCAATCAGAAGGCGCTAAATTCTTCGGCTATGGTTATGTCGACTGGGCAAAAAAAACTCGCTGCCGGGGTACCTACTAGTTCAATGCTGAGAAATCAATGTGATAGCTATCAGATCTCGATAAATTTTTAAACCAAGTAGCCAGGGTGTTGTACATGGTTGGTAACTTATTAGAGCCGAGCTGGTACAGTTGTTTTCTGTTTTGATAAAGCTGATTAGGCAGTAGAATATCCCTNCTCTCTCGCTCTCTCTCTCCGTCTCTCCCCCTTTCTCTCTTTCTGTCCATGTATACTATAAGCTACGCTGTAGCCACCTGTACGTACCTGTGATATACTGGATGTACGATTACAACCCACCGACGCTTGCACGTCCGCCGTACGCACTTGCACTGCTGTGTATGATTGTATTCTTGTGCTACTGCTACTAAATTCTAGCTGCTACTGCTGCTGCTGCTGCTGCTGGTGGTGGTGGTAGTGCTCCTGCTGCTGGTGGTGGTGCGTGGTGGTAGTCAGGCTGGTGGGGTGGCTGCTGCGGCTTGTGGATGCTGGCTGCTGGCGGTGGTGGTGGTGAATGCTGCTGGCTGCTTGCTGGTGGTGGTGGGGGTGCGGCTGCTGGTGTGGCTTGGTTGGGGGTGCTGGCTGCTGCTGCTGTGCTGGTGGTAGTGGTAGTGGTGCTCCTGCTGGCTGGTGTGGTGTTTGGTGATGATGCTGGCTGCTGGCTGGGCTGCTGCTTACTGCTA
>NW_014581777.1:0-320 GCF_000485595.1 Priapulus caudatus
TATTACTGCATCCCAAATATTATTACTGCATCCCAAATATTACTGCATCCCAAATATTATTACTGCATCCCAAATATTACTGCATCCCAAATATTATTACTGCATCCCAAATATTATTACTGCATCCCAAATATTATTACTGCATCCCAAATATTATTACTGCATCCCAAATATTACTGCATCCTAAACATACTGCATCCCAAATATTATACTGCATCCCAAATATTACTGCATCCTAAATATTATTACTGCATCCCAAATATTGTTACTGAATCCTAAATATTGTTACTGCATCCCAAATGTTATACTGCATCCCAAAT
>NW_014581777.1:3576-10147 GCF_000485595.1 Priapulus caudatus
GTATACCACCCTACCCAAGCTATGGCCGGTATACCACCCTACCCAAGCTATGGTATACCACCCTACCTAGGCTATAGTATAACACCCTACCCAAGTTATAGTATACCACCCTACCCAAGCTATGGTATACCACCCTACCTAGGCTATAGTATACCACCCTACCCAAGTTATAGTATACCACCCTACCCAAGCTATGGTATACCACCCTACCCAAGCTATAGTATACCACCTTACCCAAGCTATAGTATACCGCCCTACCCAAGCTATATAGTATACCGCCCTACCAAAGCTATAGTATACCGCCCTACCCAAGCTATACTATAGTATACCACCCTACCCAAGCTATAGTATGCCATCCCACGCAAGCTATAATTATAGTATACGTTATACTATAACCCTAACTATATACCCTAACTAAGTTATATCACTAAGGTTGGAACTTATGCAGTGCTAACTTATAATGCAAATGTATAATTTGCACAAAACAGAGAGAAATTTCTCAGTGCTGAGAGAAGCAGGCGTGTGTCTTGATGCACGGAAACGACGATGTAATGCATTTAGACGCAAACTGAAACACAGGCAAGCCAATAGGCCTACATGTAGCGCGAGAGAGATGGTGGGACAGACACAACATACTGACACACGCACACACGCACACGCANCACACACACACACACACACACACACACACACACACACACACACACACATACACACACATACGCTCGAATACACACCCATGCACATGCATGCACACACATACACACTCATACATAGTACATGTATACACACACTCTTACGATACAGATGCATACGCACACGCACGCACGCACGCATGCGCACACACACATACAAGAAGGGTAGTAGCCATAATGTAAACGATTTTCTCGGCATCATGACATGAACACTGACTGTAACAACTGCACTGATCAGATGTAATATGTAGCTAGTCTGTCTGATTTAGACACCTGTAACGTTACACTGTAGGCTTGTAGTAATTATCCATTTCTTATGGGATTAAGAGTCTGCTGTTTTTTCGTTAGCTCTCTCTTTATTTGCTACATTTCTCCATTGTATACTGATAGTCATTTAATTGTGCTTCTTTTACTTATTCTAGTACTTATTCTAAGCACTATTCTTAGACACATATTTCTTGACTCAGAATGGGTTCAGTTCCAAATAGAACAAGAGTTTACTAAACAGTGTAAACGAAAAACATAATATGCGCTTGTTTACTGCGGATTTTGTTGTTGTCCATACAGAGTATGACTGTTACCATACCGTATGAGGGTGTTCCATCACCGATGGCAGATGCAGATAGCGAAGACTTTAGGATGAAACCGAAGATGGTAAAAGTAAAATTAAAATAAAAGTGAATGTAGTGAACTGAAGTGAATGTAAGAGCTCTCTCTCTCTCTCTCTCTCTCTCTCTCTCTCTCTCTNAAATATTACTGCATCCCAAGTATTATTACTGCATCCCAAATATTATTACTCCATCCTAAACATACTGCATCCCAAATATCATACATTATCCCAAATATTATTACTCCATTCCAAACATACTGCATCCCAAATATTAATACTACATCCCAAATATTATTAGTGGATCCCAAATGTTATACTGCATCCCAAATATTATACTGCACCCAAATATTAATAATACATCCCAAATATTATTACTGCATCCCAAATATTAATACTGCATTCCAAATATTATTACAGCATCCCAAATATTATAGTTATAGTTATATAGTCATACCTATAGTTATGTTTCTAATATGGTTGTGTCTACTATCTACACGTCAAGCTTATATAAAGAGTAACTTCATCGCTGGCTCGAAATATGAGACAAAGCTCAGATAATAAAAATATGAATAATAAATGAGAAAATATATTATTATATGTAAATAAATAAAAAATGAATAAATAAATAAAAAAATATTTAAAAAATGTCGCAGTGTCGGATATGTAGGATCACAGGGAACCCGCTACTATGACGTATATATTTATAGTAATGGGATTCCGTTAGTGTAGCCACGTGGGAAAGTACCCGACCCATATATAAATGCATGTATGAGCAAACAAATAAATAAAGACAAAAATAGATAAATAAATTAATGAATATTGAAATAAATAAATAAATAAATAAAATGATAAAAAATGTAAAAATAATATTAAATAAAAAGTATGAATGAATAAATAAATATCAATAAGTAAGTGTAAGATATAAAAGATAAGATTGTAAAAATTCATATAAAACAGAAGTTGAATAATTATGTCCTTTCAATGAATCCAGCCAATTCTTTTAAGAAATTCGAAGAGTGACTTTGTGTAACGTATCGCGAATAGTATACCACCCTACCCAAGCTATGGCCGGNCTCTCTCTCTCTCTCTCTCTCTCTCTCTCTCTCTCTCTCTCTCTCTCTCTCTCTCTCTCTCTCTCTCTCTCTCTCTCTCTCTCTCTCTTTCCCTCTCTCTTTCTATATCCCTCACTCTCCCGCTGTCTCAATTCAAATTGAAATTAATTCTGTTTGTTGACTGAACAGGCATGGCCAAGGCAGTGACATTGTAAGGTCCGGAAAAAGAACTCCAATGATCAAGTGCGGGGTAGATGATTTATTTGAGAACAAACAAAAAACCCTGGAACATAGCAAATAGACGTGCACGAGCGCATGGACAGCCTAACGCTTAAAACCACGCAAACATGTACATACAATCGATTAACAGTTCCGATAGCTTAATGCTGACGGGGTACCGACCCCATTTAAATGTTAAGAATAATATCGAATTATAGACTAGTTACAGAAATAACACAATATAGTTTATACACAGTACATTATACAAAATACAAAACATTATAACCAATAGATACACAAGAGAGCATTGGCTCACATATCCTAGAGAGCCAAGTACATGATGGGGCTAGATCATGCCACCGTAGAAATCCCCATGCCAACTTCGCGGGCAACAAACTGCCCTGGGTCACACGATAACCTAGTAATAACGTGAATATAATCGAACAATGTAAATGTCACCAGAATAACGTGAATATCATCGAAACAATAAGAACGCCATATGGACTAACTATATTCGTGATATTGAAAAGCATTGCTTGGCATAGATACAAAATGTAGTCCTCCCTCTCTCTAGCTATCTATCTATTTATATATATCTATCTCTTCCTCTCTCTCTCTCTCCGTCTAACACAAATGCAGAGTGAAAGTGGGAGTGGGAGGGGGGGGTATAATAGTCATCATTCACATTTATGTGCAGGTATACCATTGCCAGAAGGTGCGGCGCATTTCTTCATCAAGGTAAGGAAAGTCATATACAGTAGTTGCCATTACTTGTAAGTGCTCAAATGAGATAGCAACACAGTAACTTTATCTTTCCTCTCTCTCTCTCTCTCTCTCTCTCTCTCTCTCTCTCTCTCTCTCTCTTTCTCTCTCTCTCTCTCTCTCTCTCTCTCTGTCCCTCTCTGTCCCTCTCTGACACACTGTCCCTCTCTGACACACTCTAGTCCCTCTCTGCGCCACACTGTATGTCCCTTCTAACTCCCCTTCTCTTTCTCACCGTTTTCTATCTCTGTTTAGCACGAAATTTCGCAAAATAATTTTAACTGTAAGCACGTGCTAGCCAGCAATAAAAAAACTTTCAAAAATCATACAATAGTTAGACAAGAACCCAAACATTTACATTTAGTGGGCACGGTACCAATTGCAGAAGTGCAGCGATTTTCTTCATCAAGCGCAAGGTAAGTCGTACAGTAGTTGGCCATTACTGTAAACGTGCTCAAATGAGATAGCACACAGTAACTTAATCTTTCCCTGCTGCCTTCTCTTCTCTCTCTCTCCTCTCTCTCTCTCTGCTACTCTGTCTCATCTCTGCTCGCTCTCCTCTCTCTATGCGCTCTTTCTCGTCTCTCTGTCTCTCTCTCTCTGTCTCCTCTCCTCTCTCTCTCTCTCTCTCTCTCTCTCTATCGCTCTTTCTCTGTCTATGCTCTCTCTCTCTCTCTCGAGTCTCCTCCCCTCAGCTCTCCCAATATCCTCTTATTCTCTCTCTGTCTGTCTCTCTCTCTCTTTCTGTCTCTCTATTCTCACCCTCTCTATTTCCCTCTTCACACACGGCTCTTTCGCTGTCCTGCCTCTCTCTCTCTCACCCTTTCTCCACACACATCTATTCTTGCTCTCCCCCTCTCTCTCTTTTCAACTCAACTCCTTGCATTATATAACGTATATACGTTTAGAATCTCTCTCTATATATACATAACCATATAACTTTCTCTTTTCCCTCAATCTCTCTCTTCTCTCTATAGCTCTCTCCTCTGATAGCTCTCTCTTTCTCTCGCGATTTCTCTCTCTTTTCTCTCTCACCCTCTCTTCTCCTCTCTCTCTCTCTCTCTCCCTCTGTCTCCCAATATCCTATCTCCTCTCTGTCTGTCTTCTCTCTCTCGCTTCTCTCTTAGCTATCTATCTCTCTCTCATCACCCTCTATCTCCCTCTCTCACACAAACTCTCTCGCTGTCCCCCCCCTCTCTCTCTCTCTCCTCCTCTCACTTAATTCTCCTGCATTATATACGCTATAATATACGTATAGAATTCTGTCTCTCTCTCTTCTCTCTCCATCTCCTCTCTCTATATATATATAATATATCTATATATATATAATACTAATACTATATAGGGCTATATAATGCTGCGACAAGCGAAGATTTAAAATTGAAATAAAAGCGCTTCGTTTTTCGGTTGTGGTTATTATAACCGTGCTACATTAGACTACATTCCTACTAGGTGCTACAACATCTTTCTCTCTCACTATAATCTCCACTGCATTATATTACCGTATATAATCACGTTTATAAGAAAATCTGCCATAATTTATACGTTATATTTATAACGTGCTACATTAGGGCCTACTTCTATCTAGGGCTACAACATCTCTCTGCTCACTTAATCTCCTGCATTATATTACGTATATATACGGTTATCAGAATCTGTCTCTCCTCTCTCTCGTCTCTTCTTCTTCTCTCTAATATATATATATATATATATATACTAATACTATATAGCGGTATATATAGTGCGACAAGGCAAGAATTTTAAAACTGAAATAAATAGGCTATCGGTTTTCGGCTTGTGGTATTATAACGTGCTACATTACCTATATACACAAAGCAACTATTGTTTCCAGGACAACCAGTCTATACAATACTCACACTGACGTACCTCAACGCAGATGCATGACACACAACATACAACACGAACACACACGATAGTGCTAACAGCCATCTGTTTGAATTTATTTCAGACAGATTTTAGGATGGTTTTCAATGAATTCATGTTGCTGAATGGTGACCTATTGCTTGTCAATGGGATCTACAACTAGTAACCCTACTCTAAACCGCATCGGGGATAACAAGTAAAATTCATAGGCCATGGTGCTTACCCACTCGTATTCAGATATACTGAAAATACATACATTATCAGGCAGCTTATTTAAAAGGAATCCTTAAATCCTTTATAAGTCCTGAACATTTATCACTGGTCTATACAATACAATGCCCAGTTACTGTACGCTTGCCGTGCGCTCGTGCCGCTGCGTGCGCCCGTGGGCCCTGTGCACGTGAGTCCGTACGTACATGCGTCCGTACGTGTGGCATGATCCATGAGGCTATATAATCTCATATACCATATATATATCATGAGTTGACGGATCCGGGGTGGGGCCTTACGCGAAATTGAATACGATCTCTAGACGGCGTGTCGACTTATGCGAGTTTTCACGGTATATGCGAATTATATACCCACTGCCAGTCCACGGCTGCGCCATTGTAGTTTGGCACTCGTCTGCTTCGGGAAGTAGTTGGCGCCATCGATTGGGCACGTCGTAGCGCTACTGTAAACTTAATCGCCATTAAATAATTATCCTACTATATACGTTGTCCGCTGTCCCGCAGGATGGCTGCTGGGACTTCATCTAGCAGGAATTCGATCGGATGCTGGGGAGTCGGGGACGGCGAAGGCGATGAGAGGCCAGATGCAGATCGGACGGGCCTGGTTGTCTTTCGCGTGACGCGAGCGCTGCGCGCCGGTCTGCGATCATCGCTTAGGCCGTAATAAAAATATTGTTGGTTGCCCTCACCCGCACAGACCTGCCAAAAGGGGGTGCCGACTCAAATTGCTTTTTCTTATTCTTTCATTTTATTTTTGTATTTACAAAATTAATTGCTGATTCAACTGTCATACATAAATCTGTAGCCCATACGATTATATTGTAACCCAAGCAAAACAAACATGCAACCCATACAAAGTTATCTGCACACAAGCACACCGAGCATGTACACACCATGCTGAATTATTTGTTAAAAAACAAACTAAACAAAGAGCCGGGGTTATACCTATTCTACTCAAACTTTTCCAGCCTGGGTCGGGTGATGGCAAACAAATATCTTTGTAAATCGTGCTCTCGAGCGACGCATGCGCGCTGCGACGGTTGCCAGGCAACCTCGAGAGACTGGGCTTGGGGGACGGTACTCCATAGTAGAGTACCATGGGGTCAACGCTGCGGCGTC
>NW_014581777.1:10172-11133 GCF_000485595.1 Priapulus caudatus
GGGAAGACCAGTCTATACAGTGTCACACTACGTACCCAACGCAGTGATTGACACACAACATACAACACGACACACATAGTGTAACAGCGATTGTTTGAAATTCAGACAGATTATGGGGTTTTCAATGAATAGGTGCCTGCTGAAATGGAACTATTGCTGTCAATGTGATTACAACTGTGTAATAATATTTGCAGCAGTAGATCCTTTTGCTTGGCTTTGCCTTAAACCATAGTGACTATATGGTAGTTCCCTGGGTTTACAGAGGCAGAACATTACTAAGAAATCATGCAAACAGCGATACAAGTAAAATTATGCCAACTTAAATTACAGGAGTAAGGTCATTACATATGGTGCTGCCACCTAATATCAGTTATATATTCAAAGCAGTTCATTGCACATAATAGAAGTTGCATGCAAAATTATCTATAATAAATAAATCCGAATTAAGCTTAAATACTAGGCAATCTACGATACTAGTAAAATTATGACATGGTGCTACCACCTAGTATCAGATATACTAAAATATATACATTATACAACTATACATTACAATGCAGTTATGTACGCTGCGTGCGTCCGTACGTGCGTGCATCAGACATGTTAGGTGTTTCAGACATCGATAGTTATACAGGTATATAGTATCAGTATATACTGTAGTCGATTATAAATATAATTTATAACATTAGAATACAAACTGAGCAAATCAATTTAATTGACTTGCGACCACACAATCCTGCGTCCATGAAGGTTGTATGTATATCAGTGACGGATCCGGGGGGGGGGCACAGGGGGCGGGCGCAATTACTGGCGAGTATTTACTCGTTACTACAATCTGAGAGCGTGAGCGTGAGCGTGAGCGTGAGCGTGAGCGTGAGCGTGAGCGTGAGCGTGAGCGAGAGCGAGAGCGAGAGCGAGAGCGTGAGCGTCTGAGCGTCTGAGCGTCTGAGCGTGAGCGGGAGCG
>NW_014581777.1:15562-20213 GCF_000485595.1 Priapulus caudatus
AGAGTGGAGAGTGGAGAGTGGAGAGTGGAGAGTGGAGAGTGGAGAGTGGAGAGTTGAGAGTTGAGAGTTGAGAGTTACGAGTGGAGAGTGGAGAGTTAAGAGTAATACATATTGTAGTGGTCTGTTTCCTTGTATGAGCATGCCTGTGTTGACTCTTGACATTGCATCTTCTAGGTCATTATCATTCTTTTTGTATGGGTAGTATCTTCCTTTAATCATGTTTGTTGTTCTGTTCTTTGTTGAGTACGATCCCGTTTGCCTGTTTAGTATTTTCCCATCCAGTAGTGTATGGTCTGTAGCGAGAATCAATGGTCTGACTATAGTTCCAAAGTCTTGTAGTGTGTGCTCTCCTCCTTGCAGGGGATAGTGTAGATAGGTTGGGCGTGCTGAGTGCGCTGGTTCGATGTATTCCCATGTCGAAGTGTAAGTCACGTTGCATTCTATCGTTAGATCTACAACGTGGTCGTCTGACTTCAGTATTTGTTGTACTATGTATCCCTCCCATGCTTTTGGTGTGTATGGTAGTCCTGTTGTTTGGTATTCTCCTTCGAAGTTTGTTAGCCAGTTGAATTTTTCAGTGATGAGGATATCTTCTGTGTCATATGTGACTTCGTCATGTGCTGCGCCTTGGTCGGCTATCCAGTTCATAGTGGTTCTTGGTTGTTGTATATTTCTGTTTTGCGTAGTCACTTCTGCTTCGGGTGGTAGGTATGATGCCGCATATGGCGGTGCGCCAGGTTTTGGTTTGTGTGTGTACCATCCTTTTATGTTAGGTCTGTATTCTACAGTGTGTTCGTCGCCTGGGGCAATCTTTACGTGTGGATTTAGCCACATCATATTGTTGTATCCGTGCCTGAGCGTGACGTCCTTGGTTTCATGGATTGAGTCGAGTGCATGTAGGTGCACGTTATAATATATTGGTTTCAATGCTGACCCGTTTCTGTTTGTAGGTGTGTTGTATACTTGCATGTTTTCGTTTGGTAGATTTAGGTCATTCGTTTTTAGATGTGTTATCTTGCCCATGGATCCTGTTAGGTCTTTATAGTAGATGACAGTTGGTGATATGTTTATGTTTATATTTGGAGTCGATTTTCCGGCTACGGTCGTTAGGTTGTTTCCGAATGCTACTATATTGAACATCGTCGCTCCGAAATGTACTGGACGGAATCCATCTTTTAAGCCGAGTGCTTGCACATCGTCCGCGACCATCGTTGACATCGGGTTCGTGTACGGTAATTGTTTTGCTCCCACATCCATTTGTAGGAATGCTGATTGTCCTTTCTTTACGTTCGTCCATCTTACTAGTGTTGTCGATTGGTTTACTGATGTCATGGAATGGTGATATGTTTGTTCGAATGTTACTGTTTTTACCTCTGCTCTTTTGGTGTTCCATGGTCGTTGTCTGGTTCCTGTTGATTTCGATGCGTCGTTACCTTGTGCTGCTATACGCTGCGTTTTTCTCTTTTTGCGTCTACTTGGTCTAATCCTTGTTCACCTTCTTCTTCCATTTGTATGTCTTGTGGTTCACCTTCGTCTAGCCGTTGTCGTTGTGCTGCTGGTTCACCGACTTCTCTGCTGCTTTGTGAGCCTTGCACTATTTCTCTGCCTCTATTGTATACGTTTGTTGCTGCGTTAGTTGCGGCGGATTGTAGTCTATTACGTATTTCAGTATTGTACAGTGCAACCCGTGCTGTCTCGCTTGCTACTCCTAATGCTAGTGCACCGGCACCTCGTATCTGTCTTGGTATGCCTACTTGTCTGTTTGCCATGCCTCCTTGTTGGAAGCCTCGTACCCAATGATATACATTACTATGCGGTGGATCTGTATTACCTGCGCGGAGGAAGTTTCTTGTCTCCTCGTTAAATGTTTCACCGTGTTCTGCTTCGTGTTGTCTTATTCTTGTTCTTAGATAGTTATGCCAGCCTCTATGGAAGTCTGGACTTCTGTTTGCGTTTCTGCCTCGTGGTAAAGTATATTGATTCCGATATTCGTTGTACCAATCTAAATTGCGTCTGAATGCTGGCGGAGCCATACTGCGGTATATAACGATCAACAATGAATTAAGTAGTTACGATATTTTATTCAACGCCATCTAGTGGCCATCATCAATCGTGAGCGACTGCGTACTCGCAAAACAATCACGTTGCGACTGCGTCTGCGCACAACAATCGGGATTAATATTCTCCTTGTCGCTGTCGTCGTCTCGGTGGTCGCTACGTTTGCTGCATGGGACGTCTTTGATAACTTGGCCGCCACAGGAGTCGTCAGAGTCATCCTCCCAGAAGATGTCGAACTGGCGTTCCCATTGAGCCCAGTATGCTACTTGTTTAATAAGCAGCGACTCATGTTGCTTTCGCCATCTTCCGATGCAGACTCGTTCTCTTGTTTGCCAGCGGCCTACTAGTGTTTCGTCGTAGTCGCAGCAGGACAATGTTGACAGGATATGCAGTACGTATGCTGGGCATTTCGACGTATAGTCCCAGTCGTAGGTCTCCATAGGATCATAGGCATCAATTAGCTGAATCTCGTTGGCTCCGAAGATATGAGCGACTATGCTCAATGCTCTGGGATCGAACTGTAGATTCGTCCCAAACTCTTCAAGCCGTGATAAATAAGAGGTGATGTTATCTTCTTGGACTTGATCTTTATCATCCGGGCGTCGAACGCTACCTTATCGTCGTGCGATACGGTAGAGTCGTCGCGAATCAACTCATTGTTGCTGCACAGGAGGACAGGCGTACCTTGCAGCGTCTGGTCGCCGAGCATCTTTACTTTGATCTTCGTCTTCTGCCCCTCGAGGATCAGTTTGAAGACCTCTTTGGTCTCCACGTTCATGACAAACTCGTTGCCATACAGCAGACGTTTCCCGACACAACTCATAAATTGGAATGCTGTTGCATCCCCCGAATGAAGAACTCCGACGTCTTTTGCGATGTCGGTCAGGATGTTAGAGAAGATGGTCTTCCCGCTGTTTGGAGGACCGTGGATCCACAGCGTATTTATCTTCCCGTTCCGCCTGTCGAACCATCGCTCTATGCCGAGCAAGAAGTCTTTGACTTCCTTCGCTGTATTGAGCCAACACAGCAGTAGTGTAGTCAGGAGGTCCGCACTCTTTGCCAGTGAGTGGTAGTTCTTCTTCTCGGCTGTCGGGATACGGAAATCTGCAACAAGATTCCAGAGGCTCTTGTTCCTGTTCCCGACGTTGGTCAGAGCGATTGCATTGGCGATAATTTTCTCACGACGCATTGTGTCGGAATACAGATTTTTGAGAGCGATATCGTACGGCGACAACGTCTCACTGTTGATATGCTCTTTATAGTGTCGGCCTAAAAACTCGAGCACTTCTTCTTGGGAACCGTAGTTCTCTGCCTCAATGATTCGAATAAGTGACTGTACGTACATGTTGGCGGTGGACTCGCCTCTCGCACGTACCATCTCTTTGTTCTTTCTTTCCTCGAATTTCCTTGCATTCATATCTTTGACTTCGTCTTCTCGGATGTTGTTTATCATTCCGGACAGGAGGCCGTCTGATGGTGTTACGAACACTAGTTGCTTGCCTGGTAACTTGCAGTACATTACCATACTTCTCGGGTCGTATAGCAACATAGATTTGAACGTCTTGCAAAACATCTTCAGTTGGGTACGTAGCGTCTTCCACTTATAGCAGTCACGCAATTGGGAAGTTAGATCGCCGCCGAAGATGATGTGGTAGTGGACGGATTCGTTTTCAGACGTCACCTCGTCCCAGTTCATGCTGCGCGAGATGCGATAGCCTTCTTGGACGTCATGCTTCCAGATACCTATCTCGTACGGCTTCTGGCTGGTGACAATCTTGTTAACCAAGCTCTTTAGTTGGTCGGCCGCCTCGGGCGTTTCGTCGTGTAGCGTGACTATGATCGATTGAAACTCTACGGATCCGGAGTCTCTTTTGTCTAGCTTCTTCTTTTTTTGTTCGGCTAACCAGTCTTCTTTCGAGAGCCATGTACCTTCGGAGATTCTTTTCGTCTTCCATGAGTCCCTCTGCTCGTCTGTAAATTACGAACCCGTTCTCGATCCACGTATTCTGCTCTTCTATCTCAGCCTCAGGGTAGTACGTAGCTTCAGGCGATATGTCCTCAGGCGATGTAGCTGCAGGCAATGTCATCTGGCACCACTTCTGTTGACTGATACGGCTCTCTCTTCTCGCAGCCCTTATATACTCCTATTCTCCAGGCACCGTCATGCTTGGTCACACATGGGTGAACATCGTGACATCCGGGAGTTGTTATTGTCGTGGTATCACTTCGTGATATGCCATGGCCTTGTACTTAATACGTGACACCGATACTAATTCTTCTTCTTTCATTTCTTATCTATTATTCTTTTATTACCTGTTGTTCTGTACGTGCTCTGAAGACTAATTATCTGTCTTTCTTTTCCCTTCTTTAATTTATTCTTAACTAACGCGGTGAGAGCACTCTGTTATTACTACCCCCTAGGGTGGGTGGTGACCCCTTGTCATGGTGACCGCGGCTTCGCCGCATGACGGGGTCACCCGCTACCCTAGGGGGTAGTAATAACAGAGTGCTCTCACCGCGTTAGGAGTTAAAGAGTTAAGAGTTAAGAGTTAAGAGTAAAGAGTAAAGAGTAAAGAGTAAAGAGTAAAGAGTA
>NW_014581778.1:0-416 GCF_000485595.1 Priapulus caudatus
CGTGCTACCCATGCAGCAACCATGCTGTATCGTTCTACATCATGCTGTAACGTGTGATATCATTGCCCGCAGGTGAATGGAGCCTCGATGGTGGGAGTACCAGCTAGCAAGGCAATCATATGTCTGAGGAAGGCGCGGGGCAAGGTGCATCTAGCGATATCCAGACCTGGGTAAATAGCCTTATAACTAGGGGACATATTAGGGTATTACTATTTATATGGTAGATATAGGGGGATATTAGGGTATTTATATGGTAGATATAGGGGGATATTAGGGTATTTATACAGTAGATATAGGTGGATATTAGGGTATTTATATGGTAGATATAGGGGGATATTAGGGTATTTATATAGTAGATATAGGGGGATATTAGGGTATTTATATAGTAGATATAGGGGGATATTAGGGTATTTATA
>NW_014581778.1:1705-3701 GCF_000485595.1 Priapulus caudatus
CTCTCCTCCCTCCCTCCTCCTCTCCTCCCCTCCACTCCCTCCCCTCCCTCCTCTCCCTCCCCTCCTCCCCTCCTCTCTCTCTCTCTTTCACACTCGCAGCTTGAGTCAATCATTGAAGCGTTGAGATTGGATCAGTTGATGAATAGAGCGACGGCTCAGCGGAATCCGACGCTGAGCCGCTAACAGATGGCGCCGCGTGACGCCGAGTTCGTGCGTGACGTCAGTGAACGTGACGACCATACTTTGGGTTCATGGAAACGACCGCGGCCCGCAGCGAGACACGCTCACTTGTCGTGAAGTGCATATTATAATACAGGATGCTCACTTGTGATGTGCATATTATAATGTGCAATGTTCACTTGTTACGACGTGCATATTATAATATTCAATGTTCACTTGTTACGACGTGCATATTATAATACAGGATGCTCACTTGTCTCATATTATGAAATATGCACTTGTTACGACGTGAATATTATAATGTGTAATGTTCACTTGTTATGACGTGAATATTATAAAATGCAATGTTCACTTGTCACGACGGGCCTATTATAATATTCAACGTTCACTTGTTACAACCCGCGGCAGAGGATGTTCACTTGTCGCGACCAACAGCTGGGGACGTTAGCCTGTCAAGACGTTCTCTTGTCGTGACGTGCGTCTCGCTACATTGCAGGTCGCTGGGTTTCGACAAATCGCGTTCCATGGAGCAGCTACGCCGCGCCGCATCTCAGGACTCCCTCGCCGCCGCCGCGGACCCCGCCGCCGACCTCGGGGTCAGAGGTCGCGTTGGGTCGTCGCAGGTCGACCTCCGCATGGACGCGCAGGAGTCGCTCGCCGTGCGCGACCTCATCGCCGCCGTGACCCCGCGGCGCGCCGACGCTCCGACGCCGGCGCCACCTGCCAGGTCGTGGGGCGGCGGTGGTCGCCGCGACGACAGCGAGGACGAATCGGGCGACGTGCCGGGGGCGGGGCTCGCGAAGACGGACAGCATCACTGTGCGCGCGGACGTGCATTGTGGGACGGGCGGCGACGACGGTGGCGCCCCCAGGGAGCGGAGGTCGGGCGACGACGCGGACTTTGACGGTGGCGCCGCCTTCGACGACGGTCGCCGCAGCGAGGAGGAGGAGCTGTCGTCGTTCAGCGAATCGGACCTGCCGCTGCCGGAGGCTGTTCGCTTGTCGTGACCGGTCGGCCGCCTGTGACACGCCCCGCTCGACCCGGGTTGACATTGGATGACCTGGGTTGACCGTGGATGACCTTGGATGCGTTCTTTGTCAGTGCCTTCCATCCTTCAATCACAGAACATGTTGTGGCGCAGTGTATGGCGTAGCGTGACGTGGCATGGTGTTGTGTGGCGCAGTGTATGGCGTAGCGTGACGTGGCATGGTGTNGTAATACCCTAATATGTCCCCTAGTTATAAGGCTATTTACCCAGGTCTGGATATCGCTAGATGCACCTTGCCCCGCGCCTTCCTCAGACATATGATTGCCTTGCTAGCTGGTACTCCCACCATCGAGGCTCCATTCACCTGCGGGCAATGATATCACACGTTACAGCATGATGTTGCTGCATAGGTAGCACACTACCCATGCAGCAATCATGCTGTATCATCCTACATCATGCTGTTACCTATGCAATCATGCTACATCATGCTGTTACGTGTGCTACCCATGCAGCAATCATGCTGTATCATCCTACATCATGCTGTTACCTATGCAATCATGCTACATCATGGTGTTACGATGCAGCAATCATGCTGTATCATCCTACATCATGCTGTTACCTATGTAATCATGCTACATCATGCTGTTACGTGTGAGGTAACACACGTAACAGGATGATGTTACATTAACGAGAAAGAGAGATAGATCGATAGAGAGAGAGAGAGGGTATTCATGTTGCATGCTCCCACAGTGCACCGCGGCCGGTCAGACAAACACATTATTTATTAAAACACAATCAGTAGGTCTGTGCCTGTCCGCGGGCGATGCT
>NW_014581778.1:6872-8582 GCF_000485595.1 Priapulus caudatus
CAGCAGCAGCAGCAGCAGCAGCAGCAGCAGCAGCAGCGTTGGCTGTAATCGCGTAGAGGGAGAAAAGCCGATCTTGATTAGAGTCGGCAGTCGCTGTCAGCAGCCAGCTCAGAGCTCCCTCATGAGGTTAAGCGAAAGAAGTGACACGTAAGAGAGGGGGAGAGGGAGGGGGAAGAGAGGGGGCGGGAGGTGCGGGGGGAAGGGGAGAAGGAGATTGAGCGGAGAGGGGAGAGGGAGAAGGAGAGAGAGGGGGAGGGAGAGGAGAAGGGGGACGGGAGGTGCGGGGGGAGAAGGGGAGAAGGAGAGAGGGGGAGAAGGAGAGTAGAGAGGGGAGTAGGGGTGAAGTGAAGAAGGAGAAGAGGGGAGGGGAGGAGAGAGAAGGGAGGGAGATACAGAGGAGACAGGGAGGGGGTGAGAGAGACAGGGAGGGAGATGAACAGGAGACAGGGAGGGAGATACAGAGAGACAGGGAGGGAGATACAGAGAGACAGGGAGGGAGATACAGAGAGACAGGGAGGGAGATAGCAGACGTGCAGAGAGAGAGAGGAGAGAGAGTAGAGAGAGAGAGTATTCATGTTGCATGCTCCCACAGTGCACCGCGGCCGGTCAGACAAACACATTATTTATTAAAACACAATCAGGTAGAGTCTGTGCCTGTCCGGCGGGGCGATGCTGGCTGCTGCTGCTAACTGCTGCTGCTGCTTGACTGGCTGCTGGCTGCTGGCTAGCTAGTAGCTTGCTACTGGGCTACTACTACTACTGGCTGGCTGTGCTGCTAGGCTGGCTCGCCCGCTAGTACTGCTACTGCGTTGCTACTGCTGGGCTACTGCTGCTGACTACTGCAGCTGCTGCGTGCTGCTGTTGAGGCAACTCTTCTTCAGCACTACTACTGCTGCTAACACGTACTGCATATTGTTCTGCTGGCTAGCTGCTGGGCTGCTGCATGGCTGCATGCTGGCGGCTGTTGTTGTTGATGATAGATGATGATGATGATGATGATGATATGATGATGATGATGATGATGATGATGATGATGATCATGCTACTGCTGCTGTTGCTGCCGGTGATTGTAATGTTTGCTGTATTAATCCTTTCCTCCCCGCCACCTCCTCTCCTCGCCTTCATCATGGCCGAGCTGGGGACTGGAGCTGTGGTGAATGAGAAGTTAATGGTAATTGTTTTCACATGGAGCAAAAAGGAGCCAAGAAGGAGGCGACACTGCGTCGCGGAGGAGGGTGGTGGTGAGGGAGAGGGGGAGAGGGTGGTGGTTAGGGAGAGGGGGAGAGGGTGGTGGTTAGGGAGAGGGGGAGAGGGTGGTGGTTAGAGAGAAGGGGGGAGGCTGCTCTGGTGGTGAGAGATGGAGATACTGTAAGGAAGGGAGCTTTCTTCCCCACTCTCTTCCTCTCCCCTCTCGCACCCTGTCTGCCTTCTTTCTGCCACTATTCTCCCGATTCTCCCGCCTCCTTCTATCACTCTGATTCACTCACACGGCTTTTTTTGCACTTTGAATTCTTTCTTGTAATAGAACGGATTTCTTTACCAGCGACGTTAAACGCAAATAAGATTAGAGCGCTAGGTTGCTAAGCGCGTTAGATAGCTAGCTCTCTCTCGCTCTCTCTCTCTCTCTCTCTCTCTTCCGCCTCTATCACTTTCTTCCCCCTCTCTCTTTCTCTCTCTCTCTCTCTCTCTCTCTCTCTCTCTCTCTCTCTC
>NW_014581778.1:9920-11679 GCF_000485595.1 Priapulus caudatus
GATAAAGGGGTTCAGTGATGTGGGTTACAGGGATGCTGGGATGCAGGGATGCTGGAATGTAGGGGATAAAGGGGTGTGGGGTGTGAGGATTGCTGGAATGCAGGGATGCTGGGATGCAGGGATGATGGGGTGTGAGGATGCTGGAATTACATAGATGTGGGGATGGAGGGATGCGCTGATGCTGCGGGGGACCGCTGCAAGATGAAGAGGATGAGTGAGAGGAGGAGGAGGAGGAGGAGGAGGAGGAGGAGGATGAGAAGTTGATAATGGACAATCTGGCGATCAGTTGTTTCGGTTTTTATGGTGATGGATTTGACGCCATGCGTGTGTGCGTGCGAGCGAGCGTGCGTGCGTGCGTGCGAGCGTGCGTGCGTGCGTGCGAGCGTGCGAGCGAGCGTGCGTGCGTGCGTGCGAGCTTGTTAGATGTACTATTCACACGTCAAACATTCCATAATTTTGCTCATCCGTCCTCGTCGTACATACGCACGCACGCACCCACGCACGCACGCACACACGTACGTATGTATGTATGCGTCTACTTGTACATAGAACAGCAATACCGGGTAACTAGTAGTGATAGCACATCTATTAGAGAGACACGACCAATATCTGCTTTTACGTAAGCAGACCGACATTTTACTTTATGATATATTATAATAATGATTATTATTATATCTGAATATTATCAGCTATATTACTATGATGATGACGATGATGATGATGATGGCATATAGATTATGATGTGTAATTGTGGGATATATTTCTTTATGCATTTATTTGTTATCGTGTAATGAACCATGCCTCGATGAAGGGGGGGCAGGTGGTGGTGGGCCCTCTCTGTGTGTGTATGTAAGAGGAGCCCCTATAGAATGTTCGTATATATAGAATAAAGATATGTACATAATGTGTACAGTGTGTGGTCATTGTAAGCGCTCTTGTTTCCATCGATTTATCTATCACCTGCTTGGTGTGCGTGTGTTTGTGTGTGTGCGTGCGTGTATAATTGTGCATGTGCGCGTGAACGCGTGTTTGTTTGTGCGTGTAGTGAAACAATCAATGGGGGTTGTGTGTGGGTAATCGGCTATAGCTTTGTGTGTGTGTGTGTGTGTGTGTGTGTGTGTGAGTCGTGGTGATGTGTGCCTCGGATGTGATGTGTGCGCGCGTGTGGTGGGGGTGCGTGTGTGGGTGGTGTGTGGTGTGTGTCTGCGTGTAAGCTGTGCGTGTGTGCGTGGTGGTGTGTGTGTGCGTGTGTTGTGGTGGGGGGTGGGTGGTGTTAGGCATGGTGTTGTTAGCATGTGTGTGTGTGTGTATGTGTGTGTATATTCATGCGTGTTAGTCTATATATCGGGCAGTATGTGTGGGGAGAGGGAGCAGCTGGTGTCGTGGGTATTGTGTATGTGTATGTGCGTGTGTGTGTGTGTGTGCGTGCGTGCGCGTGTGGTGGGGGTGGGTGGGTGTTAGCATGTGTGTGTATGTGTGTAGGTGTGTGTGTGTGTGTGTGTGTGTGCGCGCGCGCGTGCGTGCGTGTATATGCATGTGTGTTGGTCTATATGTGTGGAGGAAGGAGCAGCTGGTGTCGTGGGTATTGTGTATGTGTATGTGCGTGTGTGTGTGTGTGTGCGCGCGCGCGTGCGTGCGTGCGCGTGTGGTGGGGGTGGGTGGGTGTTAGCATGTGTGTGTATGTGTGTAGGTGTGTGTGTGTGTGTGTGTGTGCGCGCGCGCGTGCGTGCGTGTATATGCATGTGTGTTGGTCTATATG
>NW_014581778.1:17503-17966 GCF_000485595.1 Priapulus caudatus
GAGAGAGAGAGAGAGAGAGAGAGAGAGAGAGAGAGAGAGAGAGAGAGAGAGAGAGAGAGAGAGAGAGAGAGAGAGAGAGAGAGAGAGACAGACAGAGAGACAACACTACGTATACTGCATCATCAAACAACTTACATGTCGAAATTATAAATGCGCAGAGGGACGTCCTGCATGCCGATTATTTGATTAATTACTCATTTTATAGATCTCTGGTATTTTATAGATCCCTGACATTTCCCAGCGTCGCCCCTAACCGCTTCTAAAGCGCCCGCGTACGATTGCTTCTCATCAAATAATTATTCCGTCTTCGCATTTTATCGGCATTAAAAAATCTAATTATAAGCTTCTAAAGGCTACATTAACATTGGGTTGTTTACCACGCCTCCCTATCAAACTGTTGATTACATTTATATTTGTTTTCTTGAGCGAGCAGATGGCGCTGCAGAATTACTCGCTCTCTCTC